>NC_065570.1:69762320-70068023 GCF_937616625.2 Mercurialis annua
GTCAAAGTCAAACCCCTCCAGTCCCCATATACCCAACATTTCACTTGCAAATTAGCCTATGACTTAGAAAATGGTCAAAAGAAAAGTAAAATAATATCATGGAGTGAGTAAAAAGAAGACAAAGGTACATCAAGCCAGATAAGACAGTAAAACAAATGAAGGAATAAACAGATAAATAAAATGCAATAAAAGCAATATTACAACTGCTTTTGAGAAATTAACATACCATACTGCCAAAACCAATATATATGGGCTTCGTTCCTTTCTGAATCCATTCACTGAATTCCTTTCTAGGCTGATACTTTGACCCAAGATTCAAGAAACAATAACCAACGACATCGACTAAAGGTCCCCAATCTGCAGAATAATTATGAAGTTAATTGTAAATATAAATCGTAAACTTTAGCTGAACATTTCAAATAAGTGCTACAAAACTTGTATGCAAGCAGTTTCGTACATTCAAAATAATACTTAATAAAATTTTGCTAAGGTCATTTTATTTATATAACAAAAAAAAAACAATATAACTGCACAACATGATTGAGTGGAAGTCAAAAGAAAAACTAAAGGATTGCACAGCTACACTTATGAGATAAAGAAGCAAGCAAAATGTTTTTACCACTTGGCTTTGGCACAAGATGGGGACTCCACAGATAACCCGTGGGCAAGTGAGATACTGATCCACGGTACATACTGAAGTATGCGATTGGTGGAAGCTTCAGCTTTTTTTTCCTAAAGCTATTTATATATCCTCTAATTCCCCACCATATGAGTAAATCCACAACAATATATGAAAGCTGCATCCAGTAAGAACAAACAAAACAGTATACAAATTAGCCCAGTGATTTCTTGATACAGAAAGCAACTGCAAAAAAGTGTGGCATACCAAATGAGTACATACCCAATAACCAGCACTTTGGGGTACACGTGCTAGAGGATGGGGAAATTCATAAGTCGGCCTGCCTATTGAGAATGGAAGTAAGAGCGCATATTTCAAGGAAAGATTCAAAGAACAATACATAAATGCATAATGTCGGTACTTTACGAAACATTCACATTTCATTTATATGCAGCAATTCCGTTTAATTGCAGGTTGTTTAGTCCAAGATTCATGTATTTATTCTTTCTCCCCGGTCGAAGCTGTTGAAGTGGGAGTATTCCACATTGGTTGTGTGTGTGAATGGACATGTGTTTAAATATTG
Organism: Mercurialis annua; assembly: GCF_937616625.2. Classification (NCBI taxonomy): domain Eukaryota; kingdom Viridiplantae; phylum Streptophyta; class Magnoliopsida; order Malpighiales; family Euphorbiaceae; genus Mercurialis; species Mercurialis annua. The sequence goes on from NC_065570.1 coordinate 69,763,523, forward strand.
GTTGGGCATCTCCACTTAACACCAATTGGTTTTAAGATGGAATCTAATATGGTATCAGAGCCTTGTCCATTCATACAATTTGAATTTGGCCCGGCTACGTAAGATGCATAAGGGGGGATTGGTTGCTCGACCCGAACACGCAATGTGTGAGGGGGAGTGTTGAAGTGGGAGTATTCCACATTGGTTGTGTGTGTGAATGGACATGTGTTATTGGTTGGGCATCTCCACTTAACACCAATTGGTTTTAAGATGGAATCTAACAAAAGCAACTCATGTTCAAAAATACAAAAACCATGATAAAACTAAGGCAATCAAGAGAGGCATATCTAATAAATAATTGGCAATTATAAGTGGGAATGTTATCGGCCCCGCATTCAATATACTATAATTGCTATTAAAATGGTTGTCTCGTCATCTTAAGAAGCGGTAGCATCATTTTCACACTACACAAGCAATTACTTCATAATATCTGATTCCAATTAATGACTTATATTCAGATCTACAAGTAATATTTGATTAGTACTCACGTCCATGGCATGGTGAAGAAAATGTGGATTGGTACACCTAGAGCTTCTGCAACATGCACATGCCCTGCAATACAAACAAAAAATAGATTTTGATGCGTATTCATAAGTACCATTACGTATAAGTTCACCCAGGATTTTAAGAATTGCATAAAAAATAGCACTAGGAAGATTTATAGTCCCCAGAGATCAATTTGAAATATCAAGAACTACAAAGATCTATAGTTCCCTCTCCATTTTACTTCCTTTCTCTTAATGTGCTCTAAAGAGAAAGGATGACATAAGATTTTATAAGAAGATAGTCAGGATCTTCATTTTGTATTAACTTACCATAAGCAGGCGGGTTTGCAATAATTGCCTGGGCTTTAAACGGCACACCAGTTTCAATATCCGGTTCTGTGCATGCTGGAAGAAGAGACTCAATAATGGCTTTCAACTGCTCCCTTTGCAAGACTATTTCTCCTGGTCCAGATGGGATGAGACCCTTATTTCTGGCCATATCTGCAATTCAAAATCACCAGCATTTAATACCAATACAACAAAAATTCACAGAGAAGTTGTAGAAGAAGATCTAATTCTATAGAACATATTTGAATATCTTCAGAACAACCAATATTTTCCAATAGATGAGATTTTAGTTTGAAGCTATGGTAAAGCTCTTCATGCTTTAACACATGGGAGCCAATTGAAGCATATTCGCAAACAAAGAATATCTGAATGCATTTTTCATCACTTACTAAAAGCTCCAGATAATTAATATCACAATAGAGGAAAAAGAGAGAGGGTAATGCATTCAAACAGTGAAGTAAATTGAATTCACAAATCGGGGACCTCTTACATCCTGCCAAAACTCGAGGATCACCACCCAAGGGATAAAATTCTACACCAGCAGACTTTACAAAGCTTTTGAAGTTAGCATGTGTTGCCAACCTAACGTGATGACCAAATTCCTGTAATGAAACATCAGAGCATTCAACATATTGCAAAAAATGCTTATCAATATCCATATAGCAACATTTATCATGAAACTGGTGCACAGTATAAAAACATCTGATAATATGATAGCCATAATAATGAAAATATCAAAGAAAGGAGTATCAGAAGTTGGATAAACATAAGGACACTTTATAGAAGGTAATAATTCACGACAACCTATCCTTTATAATAATTATGGAGATTCATAAGAAACAGAAATACTACAGACAAAACAATGGACCAGAGTAATCAACAGAATACAGTGAACATGCCTGAAGTCTCTTGGCCATAGCTAGAAATGGCTGTACATCTCCTCTTGTTCCAACCACCAGAATGGCAATTTTCAACCTTGGAATTGATTTATTGGGGGAATTAAGAGTCTTATCATCAACATAGAATGATCCTCCAATAGAGGAAAGCTCTAGCAATTCAGAAGCAACAGGTGTACTTTTGTCTATATCAACTTCCACTGTTCCATCATTTTGGATCTTGACTAGCTCAATAATTAGTTTTTGCTGAAAAATCATTACAAGAAGAAATGTGATCATTCTAAAAAACATAAACCTGAAATGCAAGAGTATGTCTCAAAGCAAGATAAAGAGGATAAATTTGTGCAGTAAGTTCCTCCACAAATCCCTTACGAATGACAGTCGCATCAAATCGCCACAATCGCATACAACTAATGATAGAGAGGAAATAAAAAATTCATAATCTAAAATTTCATAAATAGTCGGTTTGTGAAGTAATTGCACAAAAGATAATCTATGATGCCTTTTCTTTTGTTTCCATGACAAGTACTAACTTCTATCAAATGCAATAATAGGACTGTATAAAGCATATGACATGGAGAATAAGAAAACTGAAATCATATGAATCAACAGAAATGACCAATGCCAAAAAGCATATCCTGCAAGCTTTGATGCCAAGAAAAAATATACTTATTGTAAGGTACAAACTAGCAAGCTCGCAGACAGTGATAATAACCTTTTCATTCTCGGTCAGTCTGTCCAATTTTAATTCATGCTTCCAAGTTCTCCTTTCTGTCATGGATTTACAGAATGTAATGTTTTCATTATCATCAAGAAGCGGATATCTGTGGGATCGAACAGGGGCAGTGGTGCAGTGATCTAGACCTTCAAGATAAAATGCTTATGTCAAATGACATACTAAATACACCCCATCACATGTAAGATGCAACTTTATGACAGAAGTTCAGATCTCCATATTTAAATTTCCAACTAACATAGACTGGGGAAAGAACCATGCGTCAAAGCAATTAGCATCTCCTAAAGGCTTTTGTTATAAATGCAAAATCAAACACATGGTCCCTAGACATGATATATGGTCTATTTCATATAAGGTGCTTCCAGTATGACCGGAAATTTGAGACTAGAAAACCAAAATTTTAAGTAAAACTAATTCACATCAGTTTATTTATGCAACAGACTAACCACATTACCAATAAAATCAAATTTTGGGGCTGAATTAATAATGAAACGCATACTTAACAGTTAATAGTATAAATGCAAGTCCTATAATGGGAAATCAATTATATTATAAGGTTTACATAATAAAGGAAAATCACCAGCATACAGATACCAAGGTTAAAACTTTATGGTCCCGACATCGAGTTAAATCTATAATTTACTCTGACAAAACAAAAGGTATTCAATTCCCCATTTTCATCAAACTCAACCGACTACATTGTCAATAAAACTTTATCAAAATTTGTTTCCAATCGAAAAGTAAAACTTGAGCAGCCAAATTCAAACCTCGACTAGGTTTAGATGTAAGTTTCAATTCTTTTGACTGAAAAATCTCTAGAACTGTTGGCTGCTGCCCTGAGTTTGCCTCCTCCTTTCGTGTTTCCTGAAGTGGATCTGCTTCAATATTTCCTGAATCTGTCTCCTGCTTTTCTATTTCATATAAAGGACCTGCTTCAATTATTTCAACTGAAGAAACAAAGTCCACAGCCACTGATCGCTCAATGCCACCACTCTGCCCAAAGCTCTTCTCCAGTTCCTGGTTGACGCTGAGTCGTTCCTCTTCTAGACTCTCAAAAGGAAAGTCTATCCCATTAGTTGCCATGTTGTAAAATGCACAGAGTCAACCACCTAGCCAAACCAGACCATTAAATTCAACTATCACTCGTTTCAATACAAACTTCTTCAACTTTGACAAAACAGAAATCACTTAACACACAAGTCTAACTCACTGAATGCTCAAAATCAATAGCTAGGAATCCGAAAAAGCAAAATTTCAGGACACACAATTTGTACTACCATTAAACAAACTTACTGAATTCACAATTCGCAAACATTCAGAAAGACTCCATAAACTGATTCAATATCACAATTAGAAGAACTCATAAGACTTCCAATTCCCTAAATCCTTCACTGTCAAATTCTTAGTACACAAACTCAACTGCTCCAAGATTTAAGCAATAAACTCAAAATCACAAATTGGCACTTGGTAAACCCCACAGGCCACAACTCTAAACCTCTTCGACAACTCTCACCATCATCTAAAAACTACAGCTAACAAGAAGCCAATTACTACCCAGTAAAACTCAACTCACACCCAAAAATTTTAATTCTTCAACTTTGAATTTGAAAATAGCATAAACAAGTGGGTAGACGTCAAAGGACCAAAGAAAAAAGATAAAAAAATGGAAGCTTAAATAGTACTATATAAAGAATATTGAGACCAACAAAGAGACTAAAATAAACAAGGCAGTAAGCTAACACATTTAAACACTCAACCACCAGTCAATAGGACCACATAGAACGTTAGAGAAGCATGATTTAGCACAAACACTAAAATAAAAACTGAAAAAAAAGACAATAATTGAGCTAAAAACAGTTCATCAATCACAATTAACACGAGACAAGTCAAATTAAAGAAAAACCTACAAGAAGAGGAGCACAAATATGAATAAACTCTAAAGTAAAAGAGGCGTTACATTACTAAAATTGTTCGCTTACACTAATCATAAGAGAAGTTGATGGTGAAAAGTAAATTAAAATTGGAAAGGGTTTATTTAAAGTGATTTTATGTTAGAAACGGAGTCAGCGTAGAAGTTGGAAGGAGAAGAAGAGGGTGATGAGGAAAGTAACAGAGTTTGTCAATGTCTGTGAGGCACCAGAAACAGAGTCTTCCAAAAGAATTAAACCTTTTAATAAACAAAGCAAACGACGACACTCTGCTCTACTCTTCCAAAAGCTTACGACTCCCCATAAAAACATGAGCAAATTATTCTAAAACTCTTAACATTAATTTACAGTTTAATACTTCTTATTTGAAAATCAAACAATTTGATATCTCAGTTTTATCAAAAAAATTGATAATAATTTGAAATTTACTATAAGACCCTTATGTTAATTCCATTAATAATTTAAAATTTACTTTCAAACGATTTGATAACTCAGTTTCAATTATTTAAACAATTTGATACCTCAGTTTCAAACGATTTGGTACCTCATATTTCATTCCGTTAACAATTTAGTACCTAAATTTAATATAAGGGCCTTATATATATATATTTATAAAATCAAAACTGAGGTAACAAATCGTTTGATTTTCAAACAATAAATATCAAACTGTGAATTATGACAAACGTGAGGAACCTTAGAATAATTTTCTCTAAAAAGATTTACTCCTAAATCAAATTCTACATTTTTTTGATTTTATCTAATTTTTCTTAATGATTTTAGTTTAATTAATTAAAATATACTATATTATTTTAATTTAGTTTCAAATAATTACTTAAATTTATTTAGATCATATAATCAATTAATAAATTCATTTATATATATATTATACGACGCCATTATGAAGTGTGATTTTGGCCGGTTTACTTAATCAATTAATAAAACTAAAACTATATATTTTTCTTTTACTTATTTACATCCAAACTAATTTTTAATTAAATTTTAATCTAATTTAGATAAAATATATGTAATTTTTTAAAATATTATTGGTAGATGATTGTTATTAGTTTTCAATTAATTTCCCAATTAGGATATAATGCTTATTTAATTTCTAAAAACTATTATTAACAAACAATTTATATTATTTTTGAATTTATATAAAAAAATTATTTAATATTTTTTATTCTTTTATCAAAAAATTATTTTTTTTATTTTTTTATTAGAGCAATATTATATGTTGATAAAAGTTTCATTCTCATGAGTTTCAAAAAATAAACTACTTCTGTGATTATTATCACCAGTTTCCAACTCGGATGAAATGCTTATTTAATTTCTCAAAACCATTATTAGTATATAATTCTCATTATTTTTAAAACTTAAAAAAATTATTTATTTAATTCTAATTTAATTATAAAAATTATCATTAATGGACTATTTTTTGGTTTTAAATTATGAATATTATTATTCATAAAAGTATCTTTTTAATAACTTTTAATTAAATAAATTATTTATTTGATTTTGATTTTTAATTGTTATTTATTATAAAATTATTATAATAGACAATCCTTGTTAATTTATACAAATTATTTATTTAGATATTTTGAATAAATTGTTTATTTCGTTTAAACTTGTTAATTTTTATTATAAAACTAACATAAACTATTTATTTAATTTTGTTCAATTAACTAAATTTATTATAAAAATTATCATTACCAGAGAATCCTCACGAGTTTCTGATTTGCATAGATTTTTTTATTTAATTTTTATTTCAATATTTTCTATTATAATTTTATTTTTAAGAGTATTTAGTTTAAACATCATTAAAAAAACTATTATATTTAACATAAGTTATATTACTACAAATTTGTAGTTTGTTTAACTAACTTATTTGATTTTTATTTGTTTAATTTGTTATTATAAAAAGTGTTATTATTTTAATATTTGCTATAAAAGTTATTATTTTTACAAAGTTACCATGCAAAGAACATTCACATGAATTTCAAGTTTGTTGATTTTTATATTATAAAATTATATAAACTTAAAATATTTGTAATACATCGTAATTTTTGTCGGTTTCACAACGTATGCTATATTTTTAACCGGAAAAATGAAATTAAATATTAAATTGAACTAAAAAAAGTTATTGGAATTACGGTATTAAATTAAAAAGGACATGAGTATAGTTATATTGGGATGTTTGAGAAATTCTCCAAAAATATGAAGTGTCAAAAAATTTAATTAAAATATAATTTGGATAAAATAATTTTATCGGGACTAATTTTAATAAGGAATATTTTATAAAATTTTAGAAATATTTTAAAATTTGAATATAGTAATTAAGAAGTCCTCAAATAATAATTTCGGGAATTAATATCAAGATTCAAGATTTCCGGTTTTAGATAGTGATTAATTAAATTGAGTTTATTGCTTAGATTTATAATTATGAGTAACTAATCTGGTAATTTAAATTAAAATTAGGGGCCTTTTTGTTATTATTAATATAAATAAACGTATTAGTTTTTATACATATATTTTTAGTTTTATTTTTGATGAAAAACGACTATAGGCTACACAATACAAAAAATGTGAAATATTAAAATATACAATGCCACGTTCTGAAAAGAATAAGATTAAATCACTACAAACATAAAAGTTAAAATTTACTAATATGTAAATAACTCTAAAAATTATACAACATCCTTATAAATAGGGAATCATAAGTTTATTTTCCCCTCTAAAACATGTTCCTTAATTCTCCTGTGTAATTTTCTCAGTTTTTAATCTTATTTAATGCTGCATGTAAATAAACCATATTTAGAGAAATTAAGGAAATCCTCTAGCAAAAAAAATCACTAAGTTCAGTAATCAAATAAAGTAATATAGAAGAAAAAATAAAATAAAATAACTCATGGTGCCAGCTTGCCACCATTTTATAGACTTTTTGTTTTGTTGGACTTGGCTCATTGATTAATTAGCCAAATCTCTCTGATAAATCACATATTAGTATATTACAATAAGAAAAGTGTATAAATTTGATTTTTTAAATAGTTTAATATAATAATAATAATAATAATAATAATAAATTAAAGCCTTGAAAATATACATTCAATTTATTTATCATTCTCATATCATATATTCAAAATTATGTATGCACTCAACCACTGCTAAAGCGAGTTTTCACAGACTAATAGTCTAAATCTGAATTATCTTTCCGAATTATTAAAATGAAAAGGAATCTTTATACAATTTTTAATATGTACAAAATCAAATTAATAAATTATTATATTTTATACAAAATGCTTGTATGATACTGCATTAATCTAAATTTTTTCAATGATAGAATTTGTCAATTCCTTGACAACTAAAGCTCTTGCTCTATTAATAGTTAATAAACAAAGATAAACATGTTCTTCAAGCTCTTCAACTTGTTTTCTAAGTCCAATTTCACTCTTCTTTAATTCTTTCATTACTTGCAAATAAAATTTATCATCTTCTCTCCTTTGTAAACAAAATTGAATCATTTCCTTATTATGTTCAATTTCATTATGTAACCTATCAACAAGTCTACTAATTGTATCAAAATCCCTATTCAATATATAAGTTCCTTTTGCTGCCACATCAAGTTGTTGCCCTAATTTCCTTAAAATTCCACTTCTCATAATTTTCAATCCTAATAGTTTTTTCTTCATACCCTTTAATGGAAAACTTAAAATTGCTGGCCCCATTACTAGTGCAGTAAGTGTATGTGCTGCTATAATAATTGCTGAAATTGCTATTAATCCACAAGCTGTTGTTATGCATACTCCACTTGCCCTATTGATACATGTTATCAACTTTATCTTTCTTGCCACCTTTTTTCTCTTCGATTTTAAGTGGCGTAAAACAGACGAATATTTGTCGTTGATTATCTTGAATTCGTTCTTGTTCGGTGAAGAAAATGGATTGGTTTGGACGATGAATGAGTTAAGCTCGGAAATAATGAATTTCGCTTTCTCTGATGAGTTATCCTCGGTTGTGCTATGAATCACTCGTCGAATAATTTCGTAGTTTGATTGATTTTGGTTTATGTTTTTGAGAAGGTGACTACAGACTTTTGAAGCTTCTGCACTTAAGTCGAAGTAGTTATGCATTAGGGTTTTGAGTTCAGGTAGTTTGGAAAAAATAGTTGATGATTCCAGAATCGCAGGGATGGTTTCTTGACCCGGTTCGAGAATAACCTCGGAAAATTTGTGGTGACAAAAAGATGGAAATGGCGATTCGTTTACGAGTGATTGAGCTTTGGTGAAGAAATCAACGTAGGATTGTGTTCTTAATGCACTAACGTACTCCTCATTTACATTCAAGCTTTTGCAATCATCTTTGATCAGTGCTTTCCCATCTGCAAATCATAAAAAATTGCCAAGTTATTGATCATTAATTAAAATCAAGCATCTAAATAGATGGTTTAGATTATTTTTAACTCAGTTGCATCAAATTTGAGAATTTTTAAGCTAGAAATTCAATAATATTATTTTTTCTTTAAATAAATGACAATTCTGAGGGAGTTACAAACATCAAATTAACATGCATGCATTTAAAAGAGAAAAGAATCATACGTAATAAAATTTTATCAGCAACATTAAATCACAATATGTGCATACCTTTTTTGATACTGGAATACGATCTCAATTTGGTCCACATGGGGATAAATCTTATAATAGATTCTTTTGTTTAGATATATGATTAAGAAGAAGAAGAAAGGTTTATGTATGGTTGTCAACAAATAAATAGTATATATAAATGCTTCTCCAACTTATATTTCTTAATATTTGCAAGTTCTATAAGGTTGATGAAGAGTGAAGGGCTTTAATGGGTACCTAGGAAATGTATTAGATTGTCCACTAATCCATGTAACTTTGCCTTATAAATAAAACTATAAAAAGGCAATTTTAGAGCATTGTATATTAAGTTCCCTTTTTTCATGTGTAGTTCTTATCTAAAAAAGAGAGAAAAAGGAATTAAATTGCTCCAATTTGTTTGCAATCTTCAATTAAGGCCAAAATTGCTGAAGAGATCTCCTTCTCTTCAGGACCTTTATTGCTTATGGTAGGGCTGATTTTCCTTCATTATTTTTCTTTGCCTTTACTAAATCTTTTTTTGTTTTTGTTTTTATGCTGTTATGATTTATATAAAACTCTTTGCTTGTCTTCTTGTTGTTCCATAGTTTGTAAGTTAGCACATAGTTTTTGTGGCCTTTTGATTTATATGTATAGCTAGAGCTAGTAAGATTAACCCTTTTTTTTATAGAAGTGTAATATTGTTATATGATAAAAAATGACTGATAATATCTATATAGTATTATTTTTGCATCATAAATTGATGGTATTTAATTTCATACTATGATAATATGATAGATTGTCGATCCGGGCCGTGACGAGAGTCGAATCTTAACCCTAACGTTATAAGAAGACAAGTTTGACTAGTATCAGTGGTGGAGTTAGAAATAAAGAGAGTACTAAAAAATTCATTAATATTTTAACTCAAAAAGATCATAATTATATGATGTTAAAATATGAGCTTAAATATAAATTAAATTGTGAGTTTTAGCGTGTTTTCTAATTATAACACGAATTTTAAAATTTGACAAAACGAGTCATCAACTTTTATTTTTTGGGAAATCAGAACACTGAACTATTTTCTGTTAAAAAAATATTAATGCGAATATTGGAATATATATTGTTCTATCATCCACCTCTCAATGTTTTTTAACAAAAAATAGTCTGGTGTTTCTATTTGCAAAAAAAATAAACATTATGACTCATTTTATCAAATTTTAACGTTCATATTATAATTGTAAACACCATAAATTTTATGATTTCTTTTTGCAATTAACCCTAAAATATACAAATAACTTAGTATGATATATTTAAGAAAAAAACTAATCAAACTTTTATATATATATATATTAAATTGAAGCCCTACAAGATACTCAATCCATTAGATAGAAAGAGTGTTTATATTATAGGTTTTGTGTGTAAGTATATGCCTCAAACAGTTGAATGACAGTTGATGATGGATCATGTATTTCTTCATTTGGTATTATTTATCACATGTATAATACAACTGCCTTCAAATTGTGTTTTCAAACTTACCTTACAGTTTGAAACATAGTTTTAACACCAAATTAGCTGGTTGGTATAAAACAAAATTTTCAATTATCTATTATGAAAAAAGTGAACAAAAAGAAATAAAGCAAAATCAAGCTTACAATTTATAAGTATATATAAATAAAGTAGCTAGATATATTATGTGTAGCTGATAAAGCTTTATTTTGGTTATTCAAGAATCTAATCAAGTCCGCCGGTTTTATCAAAGTAAAGGACTTTTTTTCGAAAAATCAGTTATTCGGTTCAACTTATTTAAACCGGACAGATTCAGAAAAATTAAAATTATTACACCGATTAAACTGTAGAAACTATCTGGTTCTTTATTTATTAAATTTTCAATTCATTTAATTGTTCTAATTGTGTATAGTAATTAAATTTTAAATATATAGACTTGTTTTAAAAAAGACATATACACATATATATTTATGAATAAATTTATTTTTATTTAATCGGTTTAACCGATAGTTGTCAACCAGTGGATATCGGTTTGTCTACTGATTAGATTTTTGAAAGAGTGCTTTGTATCATAACATATGCACAAAGGAAACCGATAAATAATAATTTAAAGAAAGATGAGGGTTGTTATACAAATATAGTTATATGAGTTATGAAGCTGCGAATACTTGATCAAGAATAGTATTTGTTTGGGTTAGTTATAAAAACTAGGCATATAATTCTTTATACTTTGTAACGTCTAAAGAATCTTATAACTTCCATTTCTTTAAATTTTGTTAGGAAGCATGTGTATAATAAACACAACCACAAAAATGACTTTTAGCATTACCGTAAAAATAACATATATACTCCTGTGATTGTGGTCGGAGTTTAGAAATATTTAGACTCGTGGATTACGTCTTACTTAGATTGTCACAGTTATAAAAAAATGGTACAAAAGCACCTCACGGTACACTCAATTTAAAATTTCGTTTATTTAAAGTAAGAAGTACAAATAAATCTTTATGGTTAAAAATCAAAACATTTAACCTATTATAGTTTAAAACGAGTACAACTATTTTTGTAAAAAAAAAGATAAATTATTTTAATAGACTATAATTACTATAAAATTATTCTAAATTAATGATTTTTTCCAGTTTAGTAAATTAATAGCTGATTTTTAGAGATTTTTATTTTTTTATGTCTTATTTAATAGTCAAAAATTGATTATTTTGGTCTGTTTTTTTTTTTCAGAATTTTTTTATATTTTGTGCCAATTTGAGGGGATAAATTGATCCTTTGTACAATTTATTTGTAATATAAAAATAAATAAAAATATATTTTTTGAGGTTTAATAACACTTTAGACATATTTTAAAATTAACCCAATGGTGAAATTATGTATTAATTTTCTCCTTTTTGGAGTATAAATTAAGATCAAATGTAAAATAGTTCTAACCTCTGTACATATTTCATCCCACATTTCATGCATATTCATATTGGACTGATTAGCAATTGAATTCTGAATTACTGGGTTTGTTTCACTAATTAAATGTCCCCACATGGGAGCGAGAATGGAGCGAATAAAATTCATTGGGCAAAATGGAGTAATCTTTGTATGCCCAAATGTTCAGGAGGAATGGGGTTTAAGGATATGGAATGCTTTAATAGGAGTTTATTAGCGAAACAGGGCTGGAGGATTATTAGCAAACCTGAGTGCCTCTTATCCAGAATTTTTAAACTCAGATATTTCAAAGATGGCACCTTCCTTGAAGCAGGTTGTCCCAGAAGTGCTTCGTATACATGGAAAAGCATAATATGGTCGAGAGAAGTGATCAACAAGAGCTCGAGATGGAGAGTAGGGGATGGAGCATCAATTCAGATTTATAAGGATAGATGGCTGCCAAGGGAGAAGACTTTCAAAGTGTTAAGTCAGAATCTTCTTGGTGAAAAGGCAATGGTAAGTGAGTTAATTACTGGGCCTGGGCAATGGAATCTGGATTTGTTGTGCGCCTCTTTTATTCCTGAAGATGTTCACTGCATTACAAGCATTCCTTTGTCTAACTCAAGACAGGCTGATCACCTTCGATGGCATTATGATAAGAATGGTAGCTACACAGTTCGAAGTGGGTATAGGGTGGCAGTAGAGATGAAGGAGTTGTCTATGGGCTCAGATACATCAGGGTTGTTACGTTGGTGGAAGTTTCTCTGGAGTCTTAATATTTCTTCCAAAGTTAAGATTTTCCTTTGGCGCTGTTATCATAATTGGCTTCCTGTGCGTGTCAATCTGATACACAGAGGCATGAGTGTTCAGCCCAATTGCCCTCTCTGTAATGAAGAAGAGGAAACGGTAATTCATAGCCTTTGGTTTTGTAAAAGGGCAAAAGAAGTTTGGCAAGCTTGGAATAAATTTGAGGTTATTGAAACAAATAGAAGTTGGAATATGCAGGATCTGATTTATTATGCCTATACCAAGCTTCATAAGTCGGATTTTGTTATATTTGGTGTCCTGCTTTGGCTTTTGTGGAACAATAGAAATTGTATTGTTTTTGGAAAGATGTGTAAACCTGTAAAGACGCTTTTGGAGTGGTCTATCACCTATGTGGAAGATTTTCAGGCTGCTAGTAGTAAAGTGTCTGGTATGAATATAGTTCAGGAAAAGCAACCTGGAGATGGCAGGTGGGTTCCGCCTAAGGATGGTGTGTTTACAGTGAATGTTGACGCAGCTTTTGACGATAGAAACAGAATGTTTAGTTCTGGAGCGATAATCAGAGATAGCAAAGGCATGGTGCAAGTTGCTGCTAATCGAAGGTATAAGGCGATTCCAGAGGTTGCTACAGGAGAAGCTTGCGCAGTGAGAGATGGTATCAGCTTGGCTTTGGAGTCTAATCTAATTCCCTTTCAGATTTGTTCTGATTCGAAGGTAGTAATAGATGTCTTTAATAGCAAAAGCATGCCGTGTAACGATGTGAGTCTTATTGCTGAAGATTGCAGGAGCATGATAGTTAATAATATCTGTAATGGTTTCTCCTATGTAAGGAGGAGTGCCAATAGAGCTGCTGATGCTTTAGCTAAATTGGCCTTTAGAGGTCAGGTTGATTTTTCGATTTGGATGGGGAGTATCCCTCCAGAAATCAATGATTTTGTAATGGCTGATATTTCGGCTTGTTCTGCTTAATATATTTAAGTTCTTTCAAAAAAAAAAAGTCCCCACATGCATCATTTTCGTCAAATTGATGAGTTATCCAGTAATACCTACTTTTCTATTGAAACTTGACTTAATTAATTCTTAAGCTTAAATATCAATAATTTATTACGAATGCAACCTTTAACTTATTTTTATTATATTTTTTTTTGCAAGTGTTCGACCGGTAAGAATTGGAATTTGATATTAAAACAGAAATGCCGAAAAATATTTTCATTAGAATGTTTTTTGGATATTAATTGACATATTAAATCCTAATTATGATATTTATAACGATCTAATCCTATGATTTAAAACGTTACATATAAAATTTTAATTTTTTACATTATTATACCGTATCTGTTTTCCGGCGATTCTGATCACACGTGGCACAAATGGATACCATGTATGATCAAAATTGCCAGAAATATATTTAAGAAGGATTTTATATATAACATTTTAAATCATGAAATTAGATCATTATTTTTTTTTTCAAAGAAATTTTTTTTTTCCAAAGAAATTAGATCATTACAAACATCATAGTTTGGCATTTAATATTTGCCAATATCATTTATGCAACACAAAGTGCTTCCAATGAGAAAATGGGCTTGGTTAGTTTTTGTATTGTACAATCGGCACTACACCTATATATCTGCAAATTGATCTTTTTAAGCCCATCTAGACGTGGCCCAACCTTACTACTAATAGTAAAAAAGGCAGGATGACAGCATCCTCATTTTGAGCCAATAAAATCCGCACAGCAATCATAATCGTACGGTCCTGAATTCCACTTCACATATCAAATCACAAACAAATCTCGGGCAGATTACACAGATCACCTCATTGTCCAATCATACGAAGTTTCACCTCACAGCCACCAATGTGTTGCTGTCACTCTACCATTGCCTCACAGGCCCAGGCAAGGCAGCAACTAACAAAAACAAAACCAAGTCAAATAGGCACACACAGTCTCCATGATCCCAACAGTCTCTCTAATCTAAACCCAAAAATCTTTCAGTTCTCCAGATAACTGAAAACTCCTGAAATGGCGTCGTCCAAAGTGATGGCGTCGTCTAAACCTAAATCATCGGATCTCGCTTCCTCCACCACTCGATCTTCTCGTCGTCCTAATCACATTAAAAACACGACCACACCAACTGCGACGACAACTAATAACACCTTCAATTCATCTTTAGCGACAATGACACCCGACGGAATCTTACTCAACAGCCACGCCAGCTCCTTGTTTCCCAATTCAAATTCAGCAACCGATTCAACTCTCCTCGACGCACAAATTACCCTAATGGACAACCCCACCCCTCCTCCGCAGCCAATTGACACGGTCGTCGCCAGTAATCAAACTAATTTTAATCAGCATAACAGCAGTAGTAACAATAAAACGGTAGATGAGGTGTGGAGAGAAATTGTATCCGGGAGGAAAGAAATGAAAGAAGAACAGTCTGATGAAATGATGACGCTCGAAGATTTCCTCGCTAAAGCTGGCGCCGTTGATGTTGTTGGAGAAGAGGACGTTGATGAGGATGATGATGTTAAGATGCCGTTGCCGTTGACCAGCAGTTCAGGCGGAATGTATGCGTTTGATCATCATCAAATTCCGGTGTCTACTTCGAGTAATGCGTTTCAGATTCTGGATAAAATTGAGGGTTCAATTGTTACTTTTGGTAACGGAGGAGGAAGCGGCGGCAGCGGCCTCGGGCGAGGTAAAAGAGGGAGGAGTCTGATGATGGAGCCCTTAGATAAAGCTGCTCAACAGAGACAACGGAGGATGATTAAGAACAGAGAGTCTGCTGCTAGGTCCAGAGAAAGAAAGCAAGTGAGTCACTCACTTAGTTATGTGTTTATATAGTTTATCATTTGTTAAAATTTGTCCCTTTGATTGAATTTAGTTTATTTTTAATGTCAATTTTTGCTCTTGTTGTATTTTGATAGGCTTATCAAGTGGAATTGGAGTCTTTGGCTGTAAAGTTAGAGGAGGAGAATGAGCAGTTGCTGAAAGAGAAGGTATTCATTTGTTTATGTTTTAATTGTTTTTAGAATTTAATAAGAAAAGTGTAAAAAAAGGTTGCATTTTTAGGTCTGTACAATTGCTAATTTACTGTTCTGAGAAATTAGTAAATGACCAACTCTTTACTGATTAAAGAAAATGGCTTAAAACCAACCGGGGTTGGTCCAAGTGGTAAGCGGCTTGGTATCGCTTAAATAAGGTCTCGGGTTCGAGCCTTGTGAATGTAGAAAATTCCCGTTGGCAGACTCATCCACCATGCCAAGTGCGCGACTCGGGTCGGATCCGGATTAGTCAGGCCGAAGTCCTGGAAACCGAATGGGCAACCAAAAAAAATGGCTTAAACTACCAACTTATTCGTACTGATTAGGTAGTTAAGGTATAGAAAAAACTAAAACTGTAGCTGTACCACCCATTTGAAGTATGATTTGACTTGGCTTCCCTTATTCCCTTGTAATTCAGTAGGCTACATTGTGATAGTCTTGCAATACACTGCCACTCTTGTGGTGTTTATGAATTTTCAATTGACGCAGTGTAGTTGTATGTTTAAGTTTCACTGTCCAAAAACATCAAGAAATGACATGATTGTCAACAATCGCAGAGCTTTATACTGAACTGCTTTGTGTTGCCTTTGAAAGCAAACATTTTTTTTTCATCTCAACAATGATAGATGTTTTACTGAATAAACTAATCTTCTATCACGAGTTTCTAATTTCTCTCTTTTTTATGTTTAAGTTAATTGTCCTATTATCTGAACTAGATGATGAATAAAGCTTGAATTTTATAATGTTTTAGGATACTTTAATGGGCCAATCCAAAATATTTATGCTCTAAAATTCAGATCAAAGTCTGTTTTAGCTGCTTGTGTCTATTTCATACTTTGGTAATTGGTATATGTGCTGCTTATTCTCTTAAGTGATGCTTCAGTTATCTGAATTATTGAAAATGTAACTGAATCACTTTCCGTCATTTAACTCAATTGAATATCTTTACAGTTTGGGTATAACACTTTTGCTAAAATTGCTGTACCTGCTTTTTTTCTTTTAAAATTGGTGGCGGTTCTTCTCTGATCCTCAAAACCTTTTCCTTCCTCTTTTCATGGAAATGACTAGATCACTCCTCTGAAGGAAAAAAAATCCTGGAAAAAACATTCTTCGATGCGTCAATTCATAAGTGACTTAGTTTTTTGCTCATATGTCGTTTAAGTTTTTGATGTTCTTTGCTTATGGGAATTGGGAAGTAATTGTACAATTAAAGATATAGAATATTACTGGTTACTCAAATTTGGTTTTATTGTCTGTTGGGATCACCCTGAGATGACATTTTATATTCATCATAGCTCTTGTATTCTCTATTCTGGCGGCCAGTGAGCACTTGATTTGTTTTTATTAGGAACTTTGTTTCATCTGGTAAATACTATTACTATGTCTTTTCATTTTCTCTTTCTGTTTTTTCATAGTATGTTCATAATTATCTGCTAGTTTAATTGGTATTACTTTTTGGGTTAATTTCTAAAAAAATCATGAACTTTACACGAAGTTTCATTTTAATCATGATCTATAAAAGTTGTCATTTAAAGACACGAACTTTCATTTTATTTCAAATCTATCACCAAAGTAAAATTCGGTATATTTTATCTGACTAATAAGATTTAATGTTGATTAATAACTTGGGTCTTTCATAATGATTTAGTGATGAATTTAGTCAATAAAAATACACTGAAATGATGAATTTGAAACAATATGAAAGTTCGTGTCTTTAAATGGCAACTTTTAAAGGTCATGATTAAAATGAAACTTCGTGTAAAGTTCGTGATTTTTTTTAGGAATTAACCCTTACTTTTTTTTATCTTTATGTCATGGGTGGTCTATTTGTGTTGGGCGTAATACTAGTGATGATTTACATATACATTTCATTCAGCTATTATGTAATATGTGTTTTCTTGTCTGATTATAGGATTTTTGTGTGCAGGAAGAGAGGAATAAAGAAAGGTTCAAACAGGTATTAGTTTTAGCTTGAACTTTAATTTCATTCTTCAGTTGGCAATGTGGTTAGTGATTTCATTTTATCAGGTTAAATTTCTTACTGGTGGAGTGATAGTATAATAATGAATAGAGGAAAGCCATGTCTTTGGACCATTCAAGTTTCTATATTTTGACTCTGATGGATTAGCTGAAATATTGGACTCTTAAGGGTGAAGAAGCCTAGAATTATATTTCATCATAAGGAATATGTTTTCGCTAGATTTTGTAGATGGCCAGCACATCCATGCAAGTCCTGTCATCATAGGTTTTGTTTGTCACAATGGGGTGGTGTCTAGAACTCTTTTGTAACATTCTGAAGGGTAAAACTCTAGAGATTTTGTAGCTTTAGAATTTGAAAAATGATAAACGTCCAAGAATTCTAGTAAAGGAAAATTAAAATTGTAATCTTTACAAAAATGTTGCTGAAATGACTTTAATATAGAAGGGTACAGACTAGATTTGTGAAGCATTGAGAGAAATTAATTTGGAAACTTCAATACTGGAATGTATGAGCTCCGTTTTTAATGCCATACAATTGTTTTCACTTTGTCGATATGGAAAGTAATTTTGGTAATTGAACTCTCAGTTCTGATTTATTCATATAGAAGCAATAAGGAATTTGTAGTAAACAACTCCTATGGGAGTGATTCGATTTAAAATCTGCAAGTAGTTGTAGGTTTGGGTCACAGATTTGAGTGCAACAGCGCCCTAAACCTTCCCTCAAAGGACTAAAACATGTAAATACAGAAAATGAAAGAAGGTTAAGAAACTGTAGATCATAAAGATATGTTGTCACAGTTCAATTACATATAAAGTCACAAAATCGAAGTTGTAGATGTTATGGAATTATAGTGGGACTTAAGTTTAATACTATTTTCTTATTTTATATGGAACACTTAGTTATATAATAGTTTATGTTCCCCATCATAAAACTGAGGCATATAATCATTACTTGAAGATCATAGAGTACATGCTTTTGACTATTCGCTTAACTTGATTCCACTTATATGATCCAATTTGCCAATATGCAAACAAGTTATTTCATGATAAAATTGTTGAGAGGATACAAGGAGAAATTGAGAGGGAGATGCATAAACCATCAACTTATGCAATTATTTTTTTTGGCCTTGCAGCTTATGGAGAAAGTGGTGCCTGTTGTGGAGAAAAGAAGACCACCCCGTATGCTTCGGAGGGTACACTCGATGCAATGGTAGATTTATGATTATCTACTCTAGGTGTGAGATGGAAAGCCGCATTGTCAATTAAAGTTTATTTCGTTTAAGTTAGGTATGTAAACCCGATTGTGGTTTGAGAGCAATCGTGGTTTTAAGTTAAAATTTCATGGTAAAACTAGAATAGGAAGGATGATTATGGTAAATTTGAGTGGTAGAAGTAATTATTCTATGTAGTTAGCAGGTGTTGCAATGCAAACTTATGATTTCCCTTATTTCTGTATAAGGAAAAGAAAGGAATTAACATACTGTAATTATGTATTGGCAACTTACGTTGCCCCAATTATAAATATAGATTGGCGGATGGACCGGATGGTAACTGTTATTTTATAGGGATTGACTATATCTTAGGTCGGTCCATGTATGAGTTTTTTTCTTTGTTCCACGGTTCGTGGATTGAGACGCGCCCCGGGATATTGAAAGCTCGGTTTGCATAACGTGAATTGCGTGTTTGTAGATGTTTTGTTTGCTCCGATATCTTCTGTATCTTTGCTTGGTGAATAGCATTTATTGGTTGCATATTTGAAAGTCATAGGAAGGGTACATAAACTGTGATTTTCTGACAGAATGAATGTTATAATTTTGGTTGTTCTTTAGAATGGATGAATGTAAATTGTAGTGAGAGGGAGCATTAGATTTTGATAATAATGTTTTTCAGCCATTGTGTGTGAACAACTGATAGGGAGCCATAGCATTTATTATGTTTACTTGCTATCTTCATGGGTACTACATGAATTTTGATTTTGTTTCATATTTGCTGTCTTTTTTTCTTTTGCTTCTTCATATCTTCATGGGTACTACTTGGATTCCAATTAGGGATGTGCAAATGAAATAAAAAATGATTGGTTTAATCAACTGAAAAATCTAGTACAAAATGACCGGTTTGGTTCATTTACTATTATCTAAAAAAATTGTTTGGTTTAATTTTTTATTTTGAAAATCAAATTACATAAAATTTAGTGCTTTTTTTCATAATTTTATCATACTAAGAACAACATTAATTTTAAGGCGTTCAAATAAGTAAATGAATGATAATTTGGTATAAATTTGATTTCTAAATTTAACATCTATTAATATTTGAATTTTTATGTTTGATTTTTTTTAAAAAGTTATTATTATATTTAGTAAGAAAATCTAAATCAAATTGGATTTTAACCCTTTAATTTGATTTGATTTTTATTTTCTTCAAATATAAACTGATTTTAGCATTTCTACTACTGAACTGAATCGGCATACCGAATCAGTATTCTTAATTCGAATTCATTTTAAAAAAAAATATAGAAAAAAGGGTAGTAATCTTTGTAGGGGTGGGATCAAGAATCATTAATTGAGTAATTTATAGGGTGAATTAGAAAAGACAATAATTCATAATTTAGACTGGTAGAGTAGTACTAATAATCAAGCTTAAAATTATGTGAAGTGGCACCTGAGCTGAGTATTTATTTCTCAATGTGTAATTGCTTTCTATATGCACTTTTAAAGAATCATTTATCATCTTCAAGGTCTCTTTTATTAGCTTTTGTAAGTACTTTTTTAACTTTTTTTTTTTCAATTTTGTCTTTTAATCCTTGTCTCTGTATGTTTCAGTCCTTTTATTGTTGACAGTCAAAAGTAAAGTAGCCTTGAGCAACTCTAATCAAATTTTATATCTGCTAATTATTTTGAATTTATACTTAAATGATTAATTCACTAATCTTACTAGACTTGAAGTGATTACATCTCCAAATAGGTCATTTTTTAAATATATTCTTAAGCTTCCCATGATGAAATTCCATATAAATTATTTAAAAATATGGGTTTAATCATTTGCAAATTATTTAAAAAGTATAATCTAATGAGTCCAATTTGTAAATAATCATTTGAAGTTCAATGTAATTCAATTTTTCAATGATAAGAATAGAATTTTAAATGTTAAAAAACTGTAGCAATTTATAATAAAAATGCCTTGAGCTTGGGAACTATAAGCATGCACATTCTTCACTACAGACAATGGACTAAGTTGTCTCTATGCTCAACTGATTGTGCATATATTATACTGTATTTATCATCTCCTCCTAGAGACTACAGAAACAAGAAAGTGGGCCACGGTTGATTAATGATACTTTGATTCCTAATCATTTCTACTAAAATCACTTTTGCTTAATCTATCTATTGGGAGACTTTTATCACCTCAACGGGTCGTATTTGATCTGAAATAAATTAATCGAGACAGTAATTTCGAATATCGAACAATAACTATATACCAAATAAATTATACATTAACAAATCATATAACTCTATGCATTAATGTAAAAGAGTATCAGGGAAATTGTAAATGGAAGTTTGTTGGACAAGAAGGTAGACATAATAAAATAATGGGCTAGATATCATATCAAACTCAAAACTCTTAGTCTTAATTAATGAATTAATCCGTATTTTTTATTTATACGTTCCACAAAATTTTCATTACATTTGCTACTCAATAGAGTTGCTTTTTTCCATTTTGAAATTTACAAGCTCATTTATTCCCATAAGCATCAAAGTATGGTGCATGATTAAGTAATTAAGAAAGAAAGTAAAGATTTTTCATCAAAGAAAGCAAAATTAAGATTCCTGACCACCCAATAAAAAAGAAAAAGAAAAACAACATGAAGTGATCATAGCCTATAATAATTATATGCACCCAAAGAGCAGGCTTATAATGACACCACTAATCATTTAAGAATAATAATCCCCATCATTTCCTTCTTCATTTTGTATTTAATTATGAAAAAGTTTTGACAAGAGTTAGATTGTCAAGATTTTCCACGAACAAAATCATTCAACTTTTTACTGTGTAAAATAATACTAATATAAATGAAATGGAACACAATCTCCAATACTACCCCCATTATCTGTTTTCCATACAAGCTCTAAAGCCAAGCATATCTGCCATTTTATCAGTCTTTTTTTTCTCTCTTCACCTAAAACCAAACTAATTCACATTTTTCAAAAACCAGTTTTGTTGCTTATGGTGACCTAAAATAAGGTCTAATATTATATAAATTCTTATAAGTTAACAGTAACTCTCCTTCTTCCCACTTAATTTCCTCTTAACATAGTCACCAAATTATGCTTCATCTTCTTCTTTTTCTTTCTAGTTTTTCTTTATTCTCTCAACTTTGTTACTGCAAAACAGTACTTGTAGATGGTGTTTCAGACTGGAAAAACCCTAATGTTCATGTTGGAGACTCTATCAGTAAGTTGTTCAACTTTTTTTTTTGTTAGTTAATTCATTTTTTATTACCAACTAACAAGGTTTCTTCATTTCTGTCAGTTTTCAGACACAAGTATCACTACAATCTCTACATTTTCCGAAGTGAAAGAGCTTTCGATCTCTGCAACTTCGCTCAATCCTCTCTTCTCACGAAATCCAACTCCACCTCCTACACGGTATCTCTCTCTAACTTTCTTCATTAAATTCAAGAATTCTTCGAAAGAATATTTGGTTTTTGATCAATTTCTTGTTTCAAATGCAAAACCAAAGTGGAACCCATCACGTACTGGTTTCTTCTACTTCGCATTCAACAATGGTTCATCAAACAATTCCTGCAACCAGAAATACTCTCAGAAGCTACCCATAAGGGTCTCTCCGGCAGCGGAACCACCAGTGACAGCTCCATTTCCGGCACCCAATTCAGGTGGTGGTCGAGCGGCTTCTTCTCCGGCTGGGTTTCCATGGCCGTTCCCTCCTAGAGAAACTGCAGCTTCTGCACCAGCTCCAGAACCTAGTAGCGGCGGTGTTGCAAGTTCACCGATGACAGTGCCAACAATGGTGCCGGGAGATAAAAGTAATGGTATACCGTTTATAAATAGTAACCCTGCTGTTCCTTTGCCCACCGGTGAAGTTGACTCCGCCACTATCCGCCCCTTTTCCCCCTCCTCCTCCGGCCATCATCAACAGGTAGATACCTCTGCTTTTAACTAGTAATTGTATTTATGTCTTCAAACTATACCGAAAAAATATGTTTCATCCTTGAGATATCAAGATTTGCAGATTACTTCACTAATATTATTAGTTAAGCTAATTCTTTTATAGAAACATTTGAAGTAATTCCATTAATACGTTTTAAAAAATTGTTTCTAGTTTCTTACTATTGCAAAATTCCATTTTCTTTTTAATACTAACTATATTTTCGCTCCTAATAAAATGCCGATTCACATATTCTCATTTTTATCTAATTATAGAATAATGATATCTTTTATAAATTTAAGTTTAAAATTTTACAAGTATTTTTAAAAATGAAAATAATATATGGAATTTGGTATCATATAATTAATTGAGCTGGGTGGGAATGCAGGTGGCAGTGGGGTTACTAGGAGGAGCTCTCTTGACACTGTTTACTGTTGTTTTGCTGCTGCTATAAGAGAAAATGAATGGTTTTGAGTAGGTTAAATATGCAGAAAAGGAGTTAAAATTAGGTTTAATTATGATGCCATATTATTTATGGACCCCTTTGGAATCATTGGCACTTTTGATCTTTTTATTTGGCTATGCAAGTCATGGATGCTTTTTCTTTTTTTTTTGTATATTTTGAATGGAATTTGAAGTCCCAACACCAAGTAGCTTTTAGGTAAAGTAAAGTTTTTTCTCTCTTTTTCATTTTTTCTTTTCCTTTTACCCATTTTATTCCATCATGCTTTCGTTACATTAGCAGGAATGCAAATCGAGAAGCTCACAATTTAGCGCAAGAAGCGAAGGCTAGATTCAGAAGCCTGCGAAGGCCGATCCCTCGATTGTAACCCTGCCTGCCTGCTTTCTTTCTTTCTCTAGCTTTGGAAAAAAAAAATTATAGAAATTTTGAAATCAATAAACTTTCACTTCATTTTGGTACAAATCAAATTGAAAATCAACCGAACTAATTGATTAAGTTTCATTTGAACTATGTAAAAAACTTATATAATCGGTTTGATTTGATTTTGGAGAAAATAACAATTCTATTCTATTTGTATCGTATGTTCATTCCAATTTATGCTTTTCAAGAAAGATGCATTTTTTGCATTCTTAATAGCATATGATATCATAACCACCTGAAATTATTGGGCTAAAAATGTTGTTTAAAATGTCTTTGATTATAATGGAGAAGGAGAAAATTTGATTTCGGGTTTAAAATAATGTCTAATGATCAAATAAATCCAAACATTCATTTTTTTTAGGAATCTCATTTCTCTCTAAATCTTTCAATTTTATTAACCATAGTCTGTTTTCCATTTATTTAATTTAATTATAGTCAAATTCATTTAAAAGTATGAACTTATTTTGTTTAAATTGGCTATAATGGAAACAAAGTAAGTCAAAATTGACTATGATTAATACAATTAAAATGTTTGAATTATTTGAAATCATTGCTTAACAGTTTTGATTTATGTGGTCATTATTTTAAAATAATTAATATGTTCAGGCTACTAGTTAACGCCTTGCCAAACATATTACTTTCAAGATCATTCAATGTAAAAGCAAGAAATGATTATTCCTAAAATGCAAATACGGCATGTGTAGTAATGAGCAAACCTTAACTTCTGTTAAAACTCGATTGATGGGTTAATTGATTTTAAAGGTCACTCTACTTTTTAAAAATTGCAAAATGGTGACCGAACTTTAAAACGTAACATTTTAGTTACTATATTATTTGGTTATGTTAAGATAGAAGGATTTTCGGTCACTGAACAAAAAATTTAGAGTCGATTTTTTGTTAATTGTGTGTATATATAATATATATGGTATTATTTGTCATAAATAATCAAATTTTAATTACTACATATGTATAATTTGACCGTAAAACACTTAAAATACCTCCAAAAATCATATATTTAAAAGTTTAGTAACCATTTTGTGACGTTTTGAAGTTCAGTCACCATTTTGCAATTCTTGAAAAATACGGTGACCTTTAGAATCAATTACCCCGATTGATGTAATCAAAGTTAAAGTAACTGAATTAATTTTTATTTTTAACCGAACTGATAAAATTAGTAATTTTAAGCAAAATTGATTTAATTGAATTAACTAAAATTTTGAAAATATAAATATTCTAGTTTCGGTTACTTGAATTAATCCGAATGAAGCCAAAAAAAATTATGTAAGTTGGTCATCTGGACGTTACTGATCATTGACACTATCCTTCTTATAGACAGTGCAAATTATTTTATACAAACTTTAACATAAAGCTGTTCAGTGATGAAAATAGGATACAGTCAACCCTCTGATAATTAATATACATGGTGGACTAAAAAATTATTAATTATTAGAATTATTAATTTATTAAATACTTTATAAGACGTAATATTCAAATTGGTTCCCTAAAATTTTATTAATTATTAGAATTATTAATTTATTGAATACTTTATAAGACGTAATATTCAAATTGGTTCCCTAAAATTTTATTAATTATTAGGATTATTAATTTATAGAGTATTAATTATCAGAAGGTTTACTGTATATGTATATCTCATTTGAAAAAGTAAAACCTAAACTTTTAAACTAAACCAAGTAATTAAATTCATATTGTATTTGGTGTGAATTATAGTTTGTACAAAATAGAGTTTTGAATCTAATCATATCACGGAAATTAGGGGTGAGCACGGTTCAGAGAAATCCGAGAATTGACAAATCTCCGGAACCAAACCAAAAGTCGGAGACATCGAAAATTGGATCTTCGGATCCGTACAAATAATCGGTTCGGTTCGATTCGGTTCGGAGATTTTATTTTTCGGTACGGTTCGGTACGGGAATTCGGTTCTAATAGTTCAGTGCGGTTCGGTCCGGATATCACTAGAACCACGGATATTGTTTAATTTAAAATATAATATCTACTATATTATAATATATTATTTTAACTTTTAAAATTAATTAGCTACTCATTCATTTTTTTTATATTTTTAACTATCACAAATAAATAATCATCAATAAAATAAAAGGACACAACATGTATATTATCGTTCGATTTAATATTAAATTTTTGATTATTCGATAAGGGTACTTTTATCTATTCTCGAGTCTAAACTATATCATTTTTGTTAAAACTATGTAATTTGATCAATAATAGAAAATAATGAATATGTAAATTGTTCATATCAATTTTTTAAAATATTTTTAATAATTATTAAATATTTGATAAATTCATATAATTTTATAAACAATTTTAATGTTTAGTAATTTAAAGTTAATATGAATACAATAATCAAATTAAAAGTAGAATTATATATATATTCTTCGGGTATAAGTTCGGTACTTCGATTCGGTACGGTATGGTTCTCGGTACGGTTATTTATAAAAGATCCAGAACCATACCAATAAAATTTTTGGTACGGTTCGGTTCGGGAAAAGTCAATGGTCAACGTATATTTTTTGGCTCTGGATATTTTCGGTCCGGTTTTCGGTTCAGTTGTAGAGATATCCAGGATCCGTGCACATTCCTAACGGAAATACTATAAATTTGAATATGAATCCCTTCACATCCATTATTTTGATCTTGATTTTTTTTTCTTTAGGTAAATAATTTTGTATTTAAAGGAAAAGAAAACGTGAAAATCATGTTTAGGATTGCATGAGTATCAATTAAAAGAGCCGTTAGCTTCCCGCCAAGGCAACAGAGAAGTAACCGATTTTTAAACTGCCCAAACGGTTCCTGACAATATAATATGAACAAGTAATGAATATATGCTTTTCTCATATTTTCATTTTCTTTCTTAAAATTTCTCCAACTGTTTTCCCAATTCCCCATTTCAATTTCTAGCAACAATTAAAGAAAAACAAACAAATACAGAGAGTTATTATGGAGCTAGAATTAGGTCTAAAGATCACACACAGCAGAGATGATCATATCACTTCTCAGGCCGATCTTCGGATTGCTAAAGATTACAACGGTCCTCTCTTCCTCTCTACAGAAACTGAAACAATGTTTTTTCTTATTGTTTATCTCAAAGGTTAACTATTCCATAGATTTTACATTTCTTGTTATTGTTTGTTCTTTACTCAAACTTATTGAGCCTTACGTTTTGATATTTCATTTCTGTTTCCGTACCCTTCTGAAACTCCGGAATTTTGAATGATGCAGGTTTTAGAAGAGAGAATATTGATATCGATATCAATAAAGACGGGAATCGAATTGCGATTAGTGGGAAGAGGGTGGTTCAGGAGATGGTGTTGTCAGGTTGGATTATGCACAAGAAAGATGTTGAGTTAAGGGCGTTCAAGAAAGTTTTTAGAATTCCTGATGGGATCATTTTGGATCGAATCAAGGCGAAATTCAACGATCAAGAATCGAGTTTGAAGATTATCATGCCGAAGTTGGTGAAAGGAATGACCGGCTTTGAGATTCAAGAAGTGACGGACGAGGAGGAGGTAACTCAGAGTGAGCCTGACAAGCTTCCTCAAGGGGAACATAGAGAGCCTGAAATTGAGGAAGTTATGCAGAACGAAGTTGAAAGTACGGAACCTGAAATCCTAAGAGTTTCAGAATATAGGGATTCGACAGAACCTGAGATTGAAAGAACAGGAGAAAGTGATCAGATAATGAAGCAGGCTGATCAGACAAGAAAAGAGGAAGCTGAAGTGTTTCGTGACGATAGTAAAGGGATGATGATTCAGGATAAATCCGAAGATTCGACAACTGAAAACATGTCTGCCGCTGAAGCAGAGTCTGAAAAACCACAAATTCAGGAAAGAGAAGAATCAGAAGCCGTTTCTGAGAATATGATTGCAGCCACGGAATCTAAGGAAGTCGAACAGGAGAAAAAAATCAAGCAGACAGCGGAAAGTAATCTAATTGCAGACGGAGAATCTCCAGAGTCAGGGATTGTAAGAGAAGATCAAATTGAAGAACAAATCAGCGCACAAGAAACCACAGAAACGACAGAATCTGTCAGTGATAAACAACTACCAACTGAATCTGAAGAACAAGCAGTAACAGAAGTGAGAAAAGAATTGCAAAATCAAGAACCTGAAAGAAAAGGTGAAGAATCCGAAACAGCCAAACCTGATAAAGAAAGAAATCAAGCGCAGGCAACAGAACAGTTAAAGAAAGATGAAGGCAGTATCAGTGAAGAACAAAGTCGCGAAGAAGGAGAAATCCAGGAAGAATGTCCAGAATTAATAGAAAAACAGAAAGAAGCGGATGAAGAAGAAAATAAAATAAAGAATAATGATCCGAAAGGATATAAGCTACGTCCTCCATATGTAGTGGCAGGTTCAGTAATACTTGTCTCCCTTATAGTGCTTGTCATCAGTTTGCTTCGAGGTAGAAGAAGATGATAGAATGTATATATTTCCTTATTGGTTTGGTTTGGTATGACAGAAAACAATAAAATTCAGTCCGTTATTCAGGATATTTGTTGTTCATCTAACAATTACAGCTACAAAAGCATATGAAATGAAATTATTATACTTTTTGTATTTCAGCATGTGGAATATATATTTGATACTCTCCATCAAACCAACTGTTCATTCAATTGGATTGTCTTGAAAGTGAAACTAATAGATGAGAATGATTAATTTATTCATAGATTCAAATGATATGGCTATATCATAAAGTTTGATTGCTCTTTAAACTTTTGATTTTCCCCCTCTATTTCTTTTGGTGTTTTAGAGGATGAGAGAAGGCATTATCGGTTTCAATCGGAACCCACCTTCTCTCCGTCCATATTAATACTTATTTTTATGGTTCATATTATGTATTCAATAAATTTCTTTGATGTGATGTTTATTTTATATTTAAATAGATTGCGATTATATTTTCGGATTGCATATATAACAATTTTCTTGAATTATTCAAGAATCTCTAGAGATTGATTGGACCACAAATCTAAGTTTTTGATGCTCTGTGCGAGTTTTTTTGTAAAAGACTTTTTGCTCCCCTATCTAAATCCTTCTTCTCAAACTCTTCCGAAAAAAATTTGGGTAGTATTATAATCTATCACTTTGAGATCTCATAGAAGATGATAATCGGAATATACTAGGTTTCAACGAATAAGGTCGGCCTTAGAAGAAATGAGGCCCTAGGAAATATATTTTTTATTAAACAAATACATATGTAGAAAGAGAATAGGTCCCTAACAATTAAAAATATTTAAATTACATATTATTTTTGTCGGAATAGACAGTGTTTCGGTATACATAGCAATATTTTTTTGACGGAAAATTGTTGTATTTGATATTGCAAAAATTCAAAAGTTGATATCTAACATTGTCAAAATTAAAAGTTAGCGTTAAAATTACAAACACAGTAATATTTATAATTTTTAAATAATTAAGCCCTTTAAAATGACCTTACAGAAATATGGTGTCTTCAAAATTTAGGACCCTTTATTAAATGATTTGATTACTTTTAAAAATAAAAATTACAACACTTATCACTAAAAAATTCAATTTATGTATGTTATAAAGATGGAGCCCTATAAATTTGTGGCCATGTGCCTAAGGCCGGGCCGGGCATGTCAAGGAACAAAGCTGATCACCAGTATAATCGGAGAAGCGTTAAATCAAGTCCTCACAACAAATGAGTTTTTCAAATAAAATTTAAAATTAATTATATATCTATTAAATATATTATAAAATAAATTTATTAGGTTTAGTTTAAATATAATTTAAAAATTAAACTAATTAGGATTCTAAATTAATTTTAGTTAGTGTTAGTTAGAATTAATTAGAAAATATTACTATTACTTCTAAATATGTATGAATTTTATGGTGATATAATTAATATATTATTAATTTGATTTAATGGTTGGATTTTGTTTAATCGGGTACTTATGTGGTTTTGTTAGGTTAGGTTAGGCGTATTGTCATGTCAGCTATTCACTGAGTTGACAATGACGTGGATAATATGATGGTAAAAAAATCGGGTTAATTCAGAAATGGCTGTAAAAAAACGCAATATGTTAATACCAACTATTTTTTTTATGAGCTAAAAAGTTTTAGTTATAACTGATACAACACAATTTGATATTTTTAAATAAATAGTCTAGATTATCAATCACTCATCATCATAAATTTATTATATTTCTATTTTAATAATAATTTTTCCGCTTGCATTAGATGACTAAAACTATGATTGCCAAATTCGATCGCCCAGCGAATTCAACTAAAATGCTCGAGAACTAGACAGCCAGATTGAACAACTTCTAGAATCTTTTTCGATCGAAATCCTCATAGTTCGAATTGAATTTTGGTTGAACCTTTACCCTTAATTCTCTATCTTAAGCATGGCCAATTTTTTGGATGGGTCGGTTTTAACAACTATGCTAAAGATGTTAGTACAATCTGTCATAATAACTAGCAAATTAGGCCCATCAAAACTATGAGAAAATTATAGCTGGCAGGACGTTTAGAATTAGCTGTACAAGGTTGCATAACCCAATTTTGGCATTTAAAGAATGGGTCATCCCTGTTTTACAAGTAGCGTCCATTTGCGTTGACAGGTGTGTGGATTATATTATAACTACAATTTGGACCACAAAATTGAACTCTCTGCCAATTTCGCCCTCTCCAAGCTTTTTAGCCATCAGATGTTTCAATCAGATATTAATAGCAGATAGGAATTGAAGGAACTACAATCTATATATTCTTACAACTGTTTACTTGGACTGGATAACTTTTGGTAATTAAAGCTTAGAGTTAAGAAGACAGCTATTATGAATCGAACCGACAAATTCAGTTTAATTTAATTTGAATTTATTTAAAAATAAATTAGTTTTTGATTCTGTTTCGACAATAAAAAAAAGCTTAATTGATTTAAAAATCATAAACTTTAGCGTGTTTTACAATTTTAACATGAATTTTCAATTTTGGCAACGTCAGACACCAATCAAATAACATTTAATGCAAATGAAACCGAAAGACAAACCAACCCAAAAGACCGAACAGCATAAACTGATTTTGTTTGATTCAATTCGGTTTGAAATATTCAAAAATTCACTTTGATTCTAATAACTAATAGTCTAATGCATACTCTACTTCTAGTTTCTTTGGCAGGTATGGAAGAGACCTATCCTTCTCTTTTCAAGATTGTAATGTTTCACCAACCAAGGCCTTATACTATGCGTTTTTTACTAATCTGGTTCTCAAAAATTAATTGGAATTCATTAGGTGCTTGTACTATTATTTTTTTCAATTATCGAGCCTTATCTTAAACAAAAATAAAAATAAAATACAACCACGTTTAACCAGTGCTTATTGGTAGAAGATGAAACAAGTAACAGTCGCTGCATGCTAGAAAGCAACTGAGTACCTTTTGAGGACCACTAACAAACTTAGACCTATTCAAACTGTAATTTACTCTCATCATCAACAGTTAAAAAAAATGAACAACAAGCCATATAACACTACAATTCAACACAAAAATTCACCCACAAATGTTACCTGACTTGTTTATCAAGCCTCCATGGCTCCATGTTCCAGTAATATCCGTATCGATAACGATCAAATTTATGGTGATTGATCACCTTTAGACAAAAGAGAAAGAGAGTGAATTGGAAAAATCAGGATAGAAAAATGTGTGATAGATATAGCAACCTCACATTAGAGCCAAGCATCACAAAATGTTAAAACAGTAATGTAAATCGCTGGTTGAGGTGTCAAAAACAGACGAGAGATTAAGACTGCATATATTATCCAAATCCAAAATGCTTACCGATACAATAATGATTTCTCCATTACAGTCCGAGTGAAAATCCATCCATTCAATCTGTGCTTTTTGTGGTAAAGAGAACCTATATGTTGCATGAAATGGTAACACTATACTGGCTTGACTTGCTAGTTTCCATTGCTTGACTTGTCTGAAACAGAAAACAGCAGAATCATGTATTTTTTTTCTTCCAAGAATTAGTTATAGATATAAAATTTTCGCCAAATTTCTATGCAGCATCAATTATTCAAATCCAAAATGCTTACCAATTCAATAATGATTTCTTTATGGCAGTCCGAGTGAAAATCCATTAAATTTGTGCTTTTTTGCGGTAAAGCGAACCTATGTAGCACAGAAGCAGAAACACTGAAACGCAAACCAGTGAAATAATTTATTTTTCCAAGATTATATTTTAAATATAAATTTTTAGAGTTTCATAAATGTTTCTGTGACGGAAACGAAATACCGAAACATTGGGCAGGCCAAATTTCTGTTCAACATAAAAGAGAACTGTTACTTTAATGATGCTATTACACTTTTCCTGACCAAGCTGGGGTAATAGTAGAACTTGCTTCACAAGCACAAGGCATACGTTTCACTAAGAATAAATTGGTGTTATAGTAACAGAATAAGAACCAATGACATTGAAATTATATCATGTCTTTGTCAACTAAAGCAAGCTAAAAAAGTGTGACTAAGAAAATAAATTCCACCACGAATAGAAATTCTACTCCAGATGCAATAACTGCACAAATTCTATTCTAATGCAGCTTCCAGAACATCAAATGAGACCAAATCAAAGTCAACTAAAGCAACATATGCCATTAACTCCATATATATTATATACTAACTTGGACCAATTCTAGAATTGGCATAATAAAGAATTAAGGAGTCCGAAATGACCTTCATATGCCAGCACCGATACAGCAGAAATTGCAATTCCTGCAAGCCATTAAAGATCAGAATCTACTAATGAAGTTTAAACTTTAAAGAATCATTCAAATTGAATTTTAAAATCCTAATTTGCCACAAAGACAGAAAGTTACTGGAATAAGAATAAAAAATGAATATATAGAACATAGAGAATAAACAAAATCTATCTGTGTCTTCTTTCATGGAGACAGCAAGGTTAAGATAAGATATGAACATGTTACAGTCAGAAAGAAATTAATTAGACAAATGCCTTACAAGGCCAGTTAATGGATGCATCATTCCCCAGTTAAATAATCCTAAAAGACTTGAGAGATAACCTCAAATTGTCAGAAATAACTATATTAAACAGAAGTCACATATTCTGAGTAGAGCAACGTGAGGAGCAGAACACAACAATTATAATAAAAAAGAGAACAATTTTGAACAATTGCAGACTGCAGGCTCAAACAAGAAAACAGAAATTCTCATCACGTTAATGACTACTGACACCAAATTCTTGTCAAGTATTACTAATAAACAGCAGGAAAATTTATAGAAGGAGCAATTGCAAGATCCTATCTATCAATATGTATATGATTAACAAACAAAGTGAGAAACAGTCAAAACTAAGAACAACAAAGTCAGCTACAACAGCAAGATGGTACTTTTTACTGGGAAATTTTGATTATACAAAACGCAACAACGAGCTGAAGATCAGCGCCATAGAACCATAACGAGGCTGAATTTCCATATCCTACATTTCCTTTACACAATATATTGGTTGATAAATACAAGAATTTTTTTGTTCATTTATTTCGGAAGCATTCCTCAAATCATCATGTTTTCTTGATCTTCATTCACCATCCAAAATCGCATCCACATTCAAGCCTAGAATAAGCCATGAAGTATCAAAGATCAATCACTGTGATTCACTCTACCCAAAGAGTCGAGCCCTTCGGTCCTGCTATGAACAATCCTGTGAAACACCTCTCTAACTTGTCTCTCCAATGGGTCCAATCCCTCTTTCATAACATCACAAACATGTCCCAATTCTTGCACTTTGAGCCTCACCTCTGCCTCCTTTTCCTCACTTAAAGGAAACTGAACAGAATCAGCCAAATCAGCCAAAACCTTAGTACATTTATCCATCAAATAAATCTCTCTCAACAAACCACAAGCATTTCTCCTATCTCTCTTCTTAGACTCCTCGAAAATTCTCTCGTGCAAGGATTGGATAGATGCAGCCCAAATCAAATGTTTAGGAGTAGAGAAATGCACTTGCAAACCCCTATCTTGACAAGGAATTGCAGCCACCATAGTCCACATAACGAAAAGTAAAACCGAATTCATAGTATAAACAGCAACAGCAATGCCATTGGTAGCCACAATTTCATTACCTTTAGGAGCCATCAAATTATTCCCAATAGCTTGAAGCTGTTTTGCAGCAGACCAGGACCGCGAAACACTCCAAGACAACGATCTAAAGTGCCCGAGACTCCGATTGTGATGGTGCTGATCTTTAGATCGCCCAAAAGACCTATTCCTGTGAGCCACAGCTGCTGCAGTAGAATCCCTCTCATCCAGCATTGAGATTGATAAATCAACAAGGGCTTTTTTCGCTCGGCGAAATTGCCCTTCACATAGCATTCTCCCATTATTACTGTTGCTATTATCATTACCTAAAGCGCAAAGAACAATTTCAATCAATTTCTTCCATTCTCTGATCTGTTCAATCCCATCTCGAATTGCATTACAAAGATCTAAAGCCTTAACACTCCTCTCAAAAAAATCATGAACTAAACGATCTAAAGGGGATTTCAAAACAAGAGATTTATGATTAAACAAAAGAACCCTAAAATCTTCCTGACAGGCAAGAAAATGGGTCAACAATTTTCGGATCCAGGACAAGGAAAGCAAATCATCAGACCCGGCAGATGAAAGATCAGCGAAACGATCAGCAACCTGTCTTTGAAAAGCTTCAAGCTCAAATTCGAGTTCATTAATGGAAGATGAAGGTGATGATGTTTCCATTGAATGAACCTGATGATAGTCGCGACGGAGGCTCAAAATCGAACGGCCAAACGACGGCGCTGCTACTGATGGAGGCGGCGGTGGTGCTGATGATTCCGTGGCGGGCATTCTTTTACATTAATTGTAAGAAATTGAATTGATTTGTTTTGAAATGAAGAGAGAAAAAGTGTGAAAGTGATGATATGTGAGAAGAGAAACCCTAAAGGGATGTTTTTATATAGGTGAATTTTTATTTCGGACCGCGGAAAGAGAATTCTACTCAACTGAAATGTTTCTTTGTAATAATTTTTTAATGTTAATTACCATTATTAGAAATTTAATCGTTTTTAGACTTTTTTTGGAAATTAACTTAAGTATAATTTTGTCAAAACGTACAGATCAACTTTTAAAGTTTTAATGAAAGGACATTTATACTTTTATTAAATTATGAGCAAATTACGTTAAGGTCCCTGCGATATACCATAATTAACAGTTTGGTAGGTCTTGTTTCAAAAGTCTACTTAATGTCCCTCAGTTTCAATTCCGTTAACTATTAGGTCCCTCCGTTAATCTCAACACTTATTTTCAAACGATTTGGTACCCCACCTTTAGTTTTGTGAACGATTTGGTCCCTCACTTTTAATTTTATTAAACGATTTGGTCCCTCACTTTTAAACGATTTAGTATCCGAGTTTCAATCCGTTAAACGATTTGGTCCCTCAAATTAACAGAAGGATCTCTCAGTTAACGGAATGAAAACTGAAGGACCATTAAGTAGACTTTTGAAACAAGGGGTATCAAACTGTTAATTATGGTATACTTCAGAGGCTTTTAAGTAATTTGCTCTTAAATCATTATAGATAAACCTTTCACGGTGATTCTGTCTATGTTTTTGTTACGACAAGGGCTGGTCCATATTATTTTTACAATTTACTTTTTATCTATATATATTTTAAATATGTTTAAAATTAGTTTGAATTATTTAATTATTTGGCAGTTTATATATTTAGAATTTATATGATTTTAAATTTGTTTTTTCAAATTGGCTTATTTGAACCTAAAAATAAATATATTTGACAGAAAAATATTACTATTTCCTTATTATTTAATCTTATACTTAGTTAAATAAGTACTCCCTTTGTTTTTATTCAGTTATCCATTTAGCAAATTTGTCTATAATTAGTTGTCCATTTAGAATTTCAAAATAAGATTATCTATTATTTTCCAAATCTATCTCTCCCTAATAAATGACTCGAAAACTCAATTTATAAAGCATTTATTAAACATTAGAGTTATATTAGTATTTACTTCTATAATTTAAGACAAAAAATCCAGTTTCTTAATATGTACAATTTTGGCTAAATAGACAATTAAATAAAAATGGAGGGAATATTATTTATTTTCAATTTCAAATGTTTTTGAGATTTAAAATAGAAAAATTAAAATTCAAATTAATTAAATACAAATGAAAGTCAATTAATCGTATGACTTGTACGAGTTTGTTTCCAGATAATTTGAACTCTTATTTACTTTATTTATTAAAAATTGTTTCACTCTCATACCAATTATACATTCAAAAGTAAAAAAAAAAAAATTAATTAAATATAGATAAATTAATCATTATAAATAAGGCTATATGAAAAAAAATAGAGTATGAATTTCTTATTTAGAGTAAATAATCTTTTATCAAATACCAAGTAGGAAATTAATTAACATATCGAATTCATGTCCTTAATCATTAGTATTTTAGTCAAAGAATGAGAACAATAATTTTGAAATATAGGGACTAAAATGTTGAATGAACTAAACCTTGAGTACTAAGTTGTGAACTTTTTTATTTCAGAAATTCTTTTATATAGCAAAAAAAGTAACACGCAGGACACACGCAGCGAACACGTCTTGCCTTGTAATAAGAGAAATCACCAACAAAAATTAGCAGTTGATTAATATCCACCGTTGGATGGGAATATAGTCTCGTTATCAATGGACAGTGAAGATCTGTCTCCAATGGAGATGTTTGTTAAAGTTACAGCGCTGTGGTATTTGAACATGTAAAGAGACACGTGGAGGAAGAAGAGTGAAGATGACAGGGTCATATTGACGTTGGAACGAGTGTACACGTGGCCAGTACAGCTGGTTCTTCGTTGGCGCGTAAAGAGAAGCGTTAGAGTTAGAGACTTGGTCTGGAAACTCATTGGTCACTGCGAACTACTACTTCTAGAATAGTTAGTGTCTAATCACATTTCTTTTCCTAGATTTACAATATTGCCATTATTTTCAATTAATAAACCAAAATAAAAATTTACATGTTAATAGTATTCTTTCTTATAATTAGAAAGAGCGTTTGTGGGAGGAATCGATCACACGACCTAATAAATTACCAACGCTTATATCATTTGAGTTATAATTCATTGGTAATATTATATTTTAATTTTTTTATTTAAAAGAATGACAAAACGAGATATTTAAGATTACCCATTGTCAAATGCAAAACGGCAGCGTATGGTTGCTCAACCAAAACGCTGCCGTTTTGCAATTAAAATAAAACACATATGAAACGGTGGGTTTCACATGTGGAGCCCTACGTGGAATGCCACGCAGGACTCAGGCCTCCAGATCAGCTTTTGACCACCGGAAAAAAATTTGTGTTGTTTAAAAAAAAAGTAAGGTAATGCCTTGAATTCACAACTTTTAAAGGTCGACTGGTCGAGTTATTTTTGAAAAACAGTGCAAAGGTAGTGATTTTATATATAATTAATCCTATTTTTAATCTCTGTAAAATTAAATATAGGGCTATTATTTTTAAAATTGAATGAATATATAGGAGAGATTATCATAATTGTAAGAATGAAAATATGCGTAATATGATTAATAATACACAGAGATGGTATGCATGAAAACAAATGATCATACTGTATATAAAATATTTAAATCTAAGATCTTTATTTTAAGTAAATGATTTTTTTACGTGGAGTCTGTAAACTCTTCTTCTCGAATGGTTAAAGCATTCTCGAACGGTCATTTTTACTCTCCTTTAAAAAGTAAAATTACCACATCATTATTAGACGCAAGATGGTTTTACATTTCCAATTGAAAAATAAACAACATTGTGTGTAATCAAAATTTTAAACAATTGGAATAAAAAATTTATTAAGATATACACATAAATATATTTTTAGATCAAGAGTGATTTATAAAATAAAATGAGTAATATATGATTGAATACTTCTTTAATAACATACTTATTTAGTACAATAATTTTACCATCCAATATTGATAGGATGTAAAAATTCATCGAAGGCTATTAAAATAAATTATTTTTAATATTATATAATTAAATATTGTAATTTTTATAATTTAAATTTTTAATTTATAAAAAGGATCTTATCACATTACTATTTTAAATCCGCCTATTACATGGTGCGTTATAAAAAAAGTTATATACATTACTCTTTTATTATTGTATTCATTGTTTCGTATCCGTATAAAGTATAAACTAAGCTAAGAAGGCTTTAAAAGCAAGATATAAATTCATGTATTCAATTATCTCGACATCTCAAGTGCAATAATAATTTTTCAAATCGAAATTCAACCTGATTCATGTATCTTAACTAAATATTGTTGCTTACTCATCATAAATAATCTAATAGATACTTACTTATTCAATTAATTGTTACATATTTACAGAATCTACGAAGATAGCTTTCACTTTCAATTTACAGGAGTGATGATATTTAACGTATTTATAAACTCATATAAAAAATGGTTCAAGTTGCATTTTTTAATAATAAAGAATTAATATTTATTATGAAAAAAATAAAAGTATAACTTGAGAAAAATTATATAGAGAATACATTATATCTTACAAGAAAGAGGTTTTGATGAATAATAAATCAACTTAATTATATTTATATTCTTCGGTCGCTTTGTCATGGCTTTTGTAAAACTCGACAATTTATTTTTCTCTGCTCGTTAATAATTTCAAACCACAAATCGGTTATTTGATCTTTTAACAATTTTGATTGAGATAACATAAATAAAATAAAATTATCACTAATAACATTTCAGATATTCGTTTCACTAATACATCCATAGAGAAAATAATAAATAAAATTCACTAAAGAAATGATCACATCGCACATAAAAGAAAGACTAAAAATTCTATGAACAGAATCATACTAATTATTGTATAAAAACTTAATAAAACCTAACAAAAAAAATTTACATCGTCAATAAATAAAATGATCGGCAGTGGCTAAATAAAAAAAATGATAAAAAAATGAGAAGAAAGAGAAAGATAGAAAGTGGTGGTTAAGACTTTTTTTTAAGAGAGTATAAAAAACAATAATTAAGTTACATTGTGAATGTTGCTGATATTTACAACTCTCTTAAAAAAATTCACATTCATGATATTATTTGATTGAACTATTTACCAATAGCATATAATAATGGGTAGTTAATTGTTGATATTTATTGCATATTTTATAAAATTTGATAAACCGTCGTCGGTAAATGTTAGTTGTATGTAAATTTTGTTTGATGAAATTTGATCTAATATTAATGTTGTTAATATATTAATGATCATAAAAATATAATTAATTTTTAATCTATTTATAAATTCTCAAATTATATACATTTTTGCAATTTAATCTTATTTCATAAAAATTGGTAAAAATACACAACAACTATTTTTTTTTTTAAAAAATCAACTATGACTGAAAATCTAATAATAATTAATGACGTACAAATTTTAAGATGCAATATTTTTATGTTTGAATGACATACTATGTCCGGGAAAAAAATAGCATACTCTGGATTATACATCACAACTTAATCGGGTTAATGACAATTGTGTGTCTCATTTGCTAATTATTTCTCAAATTACCTCAAAAAATGAATAAATTCCCATTTAATCTTATCTAGACCGCGGAACTGTTCAACGGTTTGTGTAAACCGCGGAACAGTTCCGCGGTCTAGCCTACGTGGCTCCTCGCTGGCCAGTCAGGGAGGAGCCACATGGGAAAAGCAAACCGCGGAACACTTCCGCGGTTTGCTTTGTCCAACGTGGCAACGTGGCTCCACCTGCGTCCACCTGCGTCCAGGTGGAGCCACGTCTGTAGACCGCGTAACACTTCCGCGGTTTAACCCAAGACGCTTAAGTATTCCGCGGTCTGCATGGCACAAATGCAGAAAAAAGTTTAATCGAGGGCTAATTTAAGAAATCTTTTTAATTTTATAGATAAACATATCATTAACCCCAACTTAATCATGTTTATAAGAATTGATAAATATATAATTAATTATAAGCATTGTCAAAATATAACAGTTGATGTATATATTTATCAATTCTTACAAAACATAATTAAATTATAAAAATGTGTATATTTTGTAAATTTATAAGTAAACGGTTATTTCTTAAATATTTACAATTTTAATACTAAAAAAATGAAATGATATTAATAAAAAGGAGTTTTCTATATGAGGAAGAAATTCAAAGAAAATATTATTTGATATGTAAATATATTTATTGAAAAGTTGATTAATTTAAGAAATTAATTAATTATAAGTATTATTATAATATATCAATTTTAAATTTTATAAAAATTATATTTATAAATTATTTATAATAAATTAGATAAAATTTATATATCATAAAAATATTATAAATTTTAGTATGAAGATCTTTTCTAAAATATTTGATATAGTTAATAAACTATCAACTGTTGAAAAACAAATCAAATGAAATTTTCATGATGGATAGCAAATACTTAAAATTATAATTACTAGTGGTCGGATCCGGATTAGTCAAGGCGAAGCCCTGAAAACCGGATGGGCTAACCCAAAAAAATTATATTTACTAGTGATTGTATTATTTTATCAAATACCGATATATATACATATTTTGAATATCAAAGATAAGAGAAATTCTTAGATAGACCGAGTCTACCACGTCATCATTTTTTTGATCATTTTGGATGTTATGTATGCTAATTTTATGAATTAAAATTAATATATCTAAACTTCAAATTGTATCTATTTTCAGAATTTATTTTTAAATTTTTTTGATCTAGTGGATGAATATTTACACACTTAATGTTAGTTTATGAAGGGTTACTTTAGTTTAAAATGAGAATTATATAGACACAAAAAGGTTTAATTAATTGAAAATTGAATCAATTAAGAATTCATAATTAACATGCTTAATGTTTAATAATTTTTTTGTATATATTTAACAAAATGACCAAAGTTGTAAATATAAAAAAATTAGATAAAAATTTATATAAGCTGACATTTAAAACATGATAATTTTTTTAAATAGAGCATGTAAAAATGAGATATATCCACTTTTAAATGAGATGGGTAAAAGATCTCTTAAGTAAGATTAGTATTTAAACTAAAATATAATAATTTAAATTGTTCAATAAACAAAAATTCACACTTTCATCCCGGCAACAGAACTAAAATAGATTGAAATTTTCTCATATGCATTAGAACATGCTTGGTCATGCATGTTCATTGAATTTACACCATTCGTTATAAAATGGATAGCGTAGATTAAAAAAGTCCAATTTTAATTAATATAATCTACACCATCTATTTTGAAATGAATGGTATAGATCAATAAATATGATTCGGAATTTTTTATCTAATTAAAATGGCTAATTATATTTCTTTTATTTAAAAAAAGGTGAATGAACTATCAATGAATAGAGATAAACATGAAAGAATCTTCATGGCTTCATGGTTTTTGGAATTCACAATTACAGATAACACAAATTCCAGGGACTATTGAACTCCCAAGAAAAAGAGCTTCATTTTTTATACTCCAAGAAATCTATTTTTGCACACCATTTAAGAGATTTTTGAAAATCCACTTGATGCATCTCAACTTCCGAAACTAGCCCTGTCTATAGTTCGTCAACCGAAAATTTCAATTTAAAACCCTAAGTTTACGGTTTAAAAAAAGTAAATTCGGTATGAAACCCTCTAAAGTAAACTCCTCCCTCAACTCCAATGGAATGTTCTCAACATTAATTATGTTTTTTTTAAAGGTATGATAATGATAAAATGGACAACTATATTAAAACAGAGTAACTAGTATTTAGTTTTATTATTAAATTCGAACAAAACTATATCAATGTTCTTTATAGTTTTTGTCCGATCCTACATATATCCAATTTATATACCAGTTGGATCAACTTTTAACATGTTCAAACCCTATATATGTTTAGCTTTACACACTAAATATAGGCAGAGTTTGTATGTTTGATGTTGTAATTTTGAATTTATGGTGTATTTATTAACTGAATGTGTTACTACTTCAGTTTGTGTTGAAATTTGCAAATAAAATTTTATTATTCTGCGCGATTATATATGTATCAATTTTGACGAATTCCGTTTATTGATATTTTTTTTGGGGTTCATTTCTATCTTTTTAGTGATGTTTTGACTTGCATGTTGTAGATGCTTGTTGTTTTAGAGATTTTTACGATGATTCAAATTTGTCTGTTGCTAATATTTTGAAGAATTCAATTACTTATGTAGTTTTGCACATTATAATTTAGTATTTTAAAGACTTGCAGAATAGAATGTGCGATCAAGTTTTTAGAGTTATTATATGGATGTCCTATTCTATGTCAAATTATTAATTTTTTATAATGTATTATTGCGACAAATGTAGATTTTAATATTAATTTAAAAAGATTTGGTAAAATAATATCATAATTAATTCCATAAGATAAGACCAAAACATAAAATGAGACACTTGTGAAAAAAACAATACACCAAAATATAAACTATCAACATCACTTCATGAAAAGAATAATAATAATTCCATTGTGGACCTATAATCTACTGAAGCCTCATCTCCAAACTTTAGTCCTTATAATATTTTATTTTTCTTACGTTCAAGTTGCTAGTCCTTAAATATTTTTCTAAGAAATAGAATAATTATTTTTGGACCTTACCACCATACATGGCTGACACAATGTAAAATGAACATTTTTGGTTCTTTTTTCAAGTCTTTATATATATATATCAAAATTAAGGATATTGTCCTTAGCCTAAGAAGCAAGTAATCATCATTCGCTTTATTTTAATTATGCATTATTATTTTTGTTGCTGAAATGTTGACATCAATTAGTATCACATGTTAATCAGAAAAATAAAGAGAATAAAAAAGTACTAATTTATTTTTACTTATTTTTTTTTGTTTTTTTTATATTATTTATTGTAGTGTGAGTCTTGAGGCTAAAGATTTAACCTCCCTTAGATATGTCATCTTTTTGGCTAAAATATTTGAACAAAAATAAGGCAATTTCTTGAAAAGTTTGTATGTTTTTGTATTATTCGAGCAATGGTTGTAGCTTAGTTGGGGATTTGGATGCATCAATCAAATCAAATAATTAGATCACTGATCGATGTGGCCTATGTATTTCTCTATAAAATGAATGGTCTAAACTCAACATAAATTGCTTTCATATCTTGCCTCAAATATACTTAAAATACTGTTTTCATTAATAAAGTGATAAAAATACACTTCCATTGTTGTTTAAATACTAAACAATTAACTTATTTATAATATTATTCAGAACATATATTAGTTTTATTATAGAAAAATTGATATTTTACCACATATATGGGTGTATAAAAAACAAACTGAACCGATAAATTAGTTATGTCAAATTTGAAAAATATATATAGGGGTGTATAAAAAACAAACTGAACCGAACCAATAATCCTGTATCATAGATTCAATTCAAAAATGCCTTTCCATCCAAAATAAAACCCTAATTCGTAGAATCATTCCACTTCATGTGTCATGAATTTTCGTTTCCAAAACTGTAAAATGCCCCAAATTTTGCTTAGCCTACAAAATGATAATATTATCCAAATTGGGAGGTGGATAATGGGTGGTTATTCTTATAAAAATAAGAGGTGCACTTAGGATTAGGAGCTGGGTTGGTAATAATTGAAACAAAAGATAATAGCAGTTGGTGAGCTGTTGCTTGAACTGATTTTTTCAAATTATATATATAAATATGGCTCCTTTTATTTTATTTTATTTTTGAGCCCCCTAACAAAAACTAACTATAACTAGGGGCTTTTAGTGTTAAAATGGTTGGCCGGTTGAGATAATTTTAACCTGTTGGACAATTACAATCAACACCAACATATTAACCGTTTCAGTAAAAAAATAAAAAGAATTGATAATTTGTTTACTCTAATAGGTCAATTATGAATCATATGAAAAACATCCGTTTAATTCATTTAATACAAATAGGTCGAATATGATTACAGACACCCTTTTTCTTTATATATATAATTAGGAGAAGGAAGAGTGTTTGTGGGAGAAATTGATCTCACGACTTCGCAAATTGCTGCCCAACGTTTATATTATTTAAATTGTAGCTCATTGGTGATTACATTTATTTATTTGAGATGACTAAATAAAGGTGACATTACTACAACATATGACATATATAATATATGCCAATGTGGGTCTAGTTTGAATGGCTAAGGGCATCAAGAGGTTGTGGGTTCGAATCATGTCTCGGTAACTAGCAACTAACAAATGAGACTCGAAAGAGTCGATTCCCACCTTTGATAAAAAAAAACATATATAATACTATATGTATTAACCCGTGCCATGAACAGATTTACATGTCAACTAGTGACACAATATAGTCTATTGATACGGTTAAAATCATCACGAATATGATCTATATGTTATCGCATCAATGTGAAAATTGAACAGAGTAATATTACTAATTTAAATTAATAGATAGTATTATAAATAAGTCGATTCGTTTACAACATAAACACATTTAATCTCAACTCAATCTATTATTTTTTCGAGTTAGGTGAATTATTTTTGATCATAAACCATTTTAACACCGAAAAATAAAACCACATTGAAATAATTAAGCAGCGAGTATTTAAAAGTTCAATTTGACTTTTTTAAAAATTATAATTTATTTTTTAATTTGGCTTGAATGGGATATACGACCCTGACCATAGGCCACGATCATAATCTTGAATCTTGATCTTGACCTTGACTAAGGGCAGATTGGGCAGAAAGCCAACCAAGCTAAGAAATGGTCAAGAAGAAAGTTGGACCCATGTAATGTAATGTAATGTAACCACTATCTCATCTCCAAGTGGCTGCATTTATTTTCAGTTCTATTTTCAGTTTCTCTCTTCTTCAACCCTTACAGAAACATCTAGACATTTAAATAAAAGTCTAAATCTGCAATTACAACTTTCAAATATAATTTCTCAATTTACCAACACCATGTGCTGACAAGTTCATGACCATTACTTAAAAATATATCAACTTTCATATCATAATATTTATCCTACTTAATCAGAAAATTAAAAAAGACCTGCTTCA
Source organism: Mercurialis annua (assembly GCF_937616625.2). Taxonomy (NCBI): domain Eukaryota; kingdom Viridiplantae; phylum Streptophyta; class Magnoliopsida; order Malpighiales; family Euphorbiaceae; genus Mercurialis; species Mercurialis annua. The sequence continues at coordinate 69,808,447 of NC_065570.1, forward strand.
ATCAATCTAACCAATTTCTTTAAATTTTTTTATTAATTATAACATAAATTTAAAATAATTATTTTAACTATAGTTAAATCTTCTCGATCAAATTACTTTTTGAAATACTAAGTTATCCTCATCCATGAAAATTAGGAAAAAATAATATTGAGTAATGATTAATATTTGGTCCGCTGAAAAATAATCCAAATATTTTTATCAATTCTAATTATGACTTAATTTTATTATATAAGATAATTTGAATATTTTTATTTAATTTTAATCAAACTTGCCCAATTAAACATAATTTTACTCACACAACAACTACTAAATTGATATTTTAATTTAATTGAATTAATTTAATTACAATATGCACTATTTAGTGACCGATATCTATATCTATACTATATATAAAAGCACGGATGGGGGGGGGGGGACAGGCACTTTTACGTTATTGCCCTTAATATAATTTTAATTATCAATAACAATGAGGTATAACACAATACGAACACTTGGATAGTAATTTAGCTCATACTTCTAATTATCTATAACAAATGAGGTATAATACAATACAAACACTTGGAATGATATTTTGGTTCTTATAGTTATAATTCTATGAGGATTGGAACTTGGAATGATCTGAGTTAATCAGTTTCATTTTACCCGTATTGTACGTTATAGTGATCAAATTATTATTGGCTCAACAGATTAACTTATTATGTGCTACAGGAATTTACTCCTATATATATACATGCTCTCAAAAAAAATTATAAACACAATCAATTCTATATTTTAAATTTATTAATTTTAACTGACGCCGATCATGTTTCTTTGCAATAATTTAAATTCTCGGTTTTTTATTTTAATTTATTCTTTAAATTGTATTAATTAGGGTTCTGTTAAAGTGCAGTCAGTGTTGATGATGTAAACGGTATGTGGTTTTTTTTATTGATGTCAATATTATCTCATATGAGCTTCGTAAATTACAATCTAATATATTTTTATTGCTTAGGTTGCAAAATTATAGTATTACTCTAAAATTATAACTTTATATGTCGGAATGGATGAGATGTAATGTGAAAAGCCTAGGACTTTAGATAGTTTAGTTCTTCTAAATATTGGTCAGTATGGAATTTATTTTATAATTTGAATATTTCAAATGGCCGCAATGTACATGTAAAGGTTTGGAAATAATAAGTTTGATTGATTGTGTTCTACTGTTTGCATGCAATTCATTAATTATTTGATTGTTATGAATTAATAGCTCATCGTCCTCTTTTTCTTCCTAATTTCAGAATAATTTTAAATTTCATATTCTTTTTATAAAAATTAGATTTTATTTATGATTGTATGTATATAACTTAGCAGAAGTATTAAGAGATTATCCTAGATGAAAACTAAAATATTATAGTTAATAATTTATATATATATATATAGTTCTAATTCTATTACAATTGGAAGGATTTGAGTTAACCAATTTCATTTTACCCGTATTGTACGCATATTGCATGCATCTCTTTTAACAAGTCGATTTTATGAGCTAATTATATCAATTAGGCTAAATCCTTATGCCTTTTCTTTTATTATGCGATAACCTATATGAATTAGTATACAACAAAATTAATAGTATAATATAAAAATATTTTGTATACATTACAAATGATTATTATAAAAAGATACTATAATTGCCTATATTTAATTAAGCTATAACTAATTTAATATTAATTATTAAAAAATGTATTGGATAATTATAATTAATTTAATTAATATAATAAATTGTAAGTTAATTTTACCGACATTAAAAAATTATAATTTAAATTGACGAGTTACATTACGAGCGACGTGCATAGCACGTAATGCGAAACTAGTATTTGCAAAATTAACCCATTTAATTCAACTGGATACACCCACTTACAATTAAAATAAAAACCTCACAAATTAAACTATTATTAACAAAATTTAAAAATTAATTAAGTATGACTAAAAACCGCAAATATTTAAATTTTTTTGACTATTAAATTTTAGTATTTTAAGATAAATAAACAGCAATGTAGTTTACTATTCAAACATTATCATCCTGCGTATTATGATTTGGTATTAAACTTCAAAAGGTCTAATTTACATTTATTATTATCTGATACATCTATTTCTATTTCCCGACTGCGACCCCGACTTGGATGATCAAACCGAAAACTAAAGTGGATGTCGTATTCCAGGAAACAGGGTAGAGGATTATACGCTCTGACTTCTTCCTTTAGAAGAGGTTATGGCTTATTAATGTGATGACTCGACTTGAATCACTGGATGCTCAAAATAACTGCTTCAACACATGAATATGATGATGAAGCTAGTCAAAAACATGACAAGGCAGCTCAACAGTGCAGGTTGTTTATTTCGGTCCCATTTGCTGCGACCACATCAGCCACGAATACGCTACCAGAATCGCACCATCCGCCAACTATGTCTCTGTCGGAACACTGCAGCCAAAGAATTAACATGTAAACATGTCAGATGACTCATTTTTCTTACCTAGTAGATCATCAATCTGACATCATGTCAACTGAAACGGTTACTTGATTCATTTTGAACCCAAACGCAGAACCTTTAATTTACACAAAACCAACATATAATTCTATTTATGTTTATTAGAAGCGAAGGACCGATATTGCAAGGATAGGAGTTCTAAGATCATTTATCCTAGGACGCAGCTTTTCCAGAACCAAACGAAATGAGTCAAATTTCAAATCAACACGCAAACAAAAATGTGTCAAATTCCAAACCAATGCAAACCAAAGTACAGGTTCAGACTGACACTGAACCAAACCAAAATATTTGGTCAATTGTGTTTGGTTAAGAAAATATGATTCTTGATTTTTTTGATTTTTTTAAATAATTTCTTATCTTTCATTTATTACGCTAATTTATTAATCATCACGTTTCCATTCTACACCTTTAATTTTTGAAGGAAGGGCGTAGATTATTTTAATTAGCACACTTGAGGAATTCCTCCCCTTTATCCAACAAGACTAATTTTTCCTCTTTTGTCAAATATAACTCATTCAACCTTGACTAAGAAAACGAGAACAAATATAGTTTAATCAAAGTAATCAAAATTGGCAATGCATAAGTGCCTTTGACATGCTTGCATGGAAAATTTGACAGAGTACCTTACTGAACCCAAGCCAGTTTGAGTCTCCTCTAAACGAAAAAACTTTTTCGCTGTTTTTCCATTGCCCACAGAAGACCTGCAGTCATGAATTTGTTATTCCATAGAATAGAAAAACATCATCACATAATGATATTATTAAAAGGCAAACAAAAATAGAAAAATGCTCCGCATATAATGTCAATGATAGGATGAGCTTGCATAAAACTTTAGCAGCCTCTGTAATAAAATCACCTCATAGTCAACGCCTTGGATATAGATGTAATCAGGATTTACAGATGAAAATGCAAGTCCAGTTATCTGCAACAACAAGCAAAAGATAAGTAAATTAAATTAAGCTGCATTACTAACAAGTAACAACAGAAGGACGCAAATGCAAGGAACCTCAGTGCAAGCGTTGCATATCTACACACTTGAAATATATTCTAAATTCTTCTGGATTAATTTTGCGCATAGTATATAAACTGAATACCACATATTTAGCCTAGTACCTCCTATTTTATCCTTAACATCTGTTAGATTTTCTTGTGTCTAATTAAAAATAATTAACGAGTTACAGTTCTGGTGAAGATATACAAACTTTTTCCGACTCAAATGTGCATTTTATGAAAAAAAATAAACAAACAAATAAGGTAACAATTCATTTTGTGCAACACCGGCGTAGTAATAACTATTCCTAATTTTCCTATCCTTGAATGTTCAAAAGAGTGTATAATAGAGAAGACTAAAGATAGTAGAAAGGAGAGATTCTTTATTATACAAACTGACCTCGTACTTTGAACAATGCATCCATCTTGCTAGTGGTGACCATCTACAGTGGACCGGAGATACTTGTTAGGTATATCATTGTGTCTAAAATTCATTTTCAATGAAAAACGAGCAAGCATAGAGGAGAATAACATAATTCATTACTAGCGGTATAATCTGCTAAACCAAACAACTACTCCCATGCTAAGAAAATCATGTCTAAATTGAGAGACAAAACAGGCAACAACAATCAGAAATATAATTTCAACCTGCTGGTAGTTGCTAATGCTATATATTGCTAAATATAAACAAGCAGTGACTGACCTGCGAGGATCATAAATGGTCACATTGCGATCAGCTCCACCTACTGCTAAATTACCAGTTGAGGAACTGCAGACCGCATAGAAATTATCACCAAGAGAACCACATATACGATGTAGACAGCCCCCTTTTTCTTTCATTCTCACGTCCCATATTGACAGCTGCAGAATTTCCATTAGGTTACATGGAATATGCACGTTTATGTGATGGATGAGAAACTAAGCAAATAAGCAAGTATAATAACCAAGTACCTGGCAGCCCTCCGTGATGGCTAAAATTGAACCCTCATTCCCATTACTTAAATTCTGCAAGAAGTTCAATGAGGATGGGTACCAGAGTCTGCAATGGCCACATACAGACATGAAATTAGAAAAACGATTAGTTTAAATTACCTTGAAAAAGCCTTCTAAAAAGAACAGGAAAAGTTGAGAATGAAGGTATAAAAAAACCCACCACAAACAAGATGAAGTTCACTTCGAAAGTTTAGAAAAAACTCAACGTATGTCCCAATCTTCTTCAAAATATGATATAATTGAATGAATGGAAGAGTTTGATTGTTTTTAAATCACATTTCTTGAAGGATCAGAGGTAGGTAGGTTTTAGGAAGAGAAAATGGCTGAAATTTCAAAGAAGAACGAGTTAAAATGAGTTTAGAGAAAAGAGGAGAAAATAGGTTTTAATTCATTATAAGGGGTCTATTTATAGACATGTGAGGAAATACGATCGTCCAGTACTTTGGACGATCATCTGGGTCATCTTTATACATTATAAATCTCCAAATAAGAATTTAACATAACACTCGCAATTGCACAGGAATTTGTCAAGACAAGGTTCTTGTACATATTGATATTGATATATGCTAATGATAACTATGATAATCGGGAGGAACACATGACAATTGAGGCGCCAGTGCAGTAGCCACAGTATATAAAAAGAAAAATATTAAGTTATACATGACAGGTAATATTTCAGCCACTTTAGCTCTTTTGAAAATCATGGAGGAAAAAGATCAAACCAATTGCAAGTTTGCCACTAAATTGGATCAAATTTTGAGGCAGTCCCATCAGATTTAAGAACATATTACAAGTTTTCCATTGTTGAAGCATATCAATTCTCTGCCTCAAAGCGTAAAGACAAAAATAAAGTTGCACACCAGGATGTGTCCTTATATAGAAAGTTCAGATATCGGCATAGAGGTTCATATTCATAGAAATATAAAAAAGACAATGTCCATGCTAGCCCCATCTGCCTACCAGCCCGCATGATGCTATTTGCGTTTATGTGTTTATATGGTGATCATGAGCTTGTATTTGAAATAACAATGGAGAAAAAAAATCAACAAGCAGTCACAGCACATACGTTCGTAAGGTTCGCAGGTGAATATCTTGGTCATAAAGATCAATGCTTTTGCAAAAGCTACGCGCTACAGCTGCCTGAACCGAGAAAATATTCACCCAGAAAAACAATCAATAGCCATTCAATCTATCTAAACCTTCAAATATTTTACTACTAAGTTCAACTAAACAGCAAGTAAGACATAATGATAAAAAGAGAATTAAGTTCACTATTTGCAACCAGTTATTGACATTCTTGAAATAAACACTAATAGTAGACCACATGCATGATACAAAACTTTTGACCAGGCTGAAATAGGAAGCCCTGTATTTCTCAAAAAATCTAATTCATCTATCTTCTGACAGATGATACAACCTTAAATATTATAGTTCAGTAATTTCATTTTACTGGTTGTCTATTTTATTCAATGACGATAGATCTGGAAGCTATTTCAAAAGGTCAGACTGAATATCTACGACACAGATAAGTTCATAAGAAAAACTAGGTACCGTCGACCATTGACTTGGACTAAAGCAGAGGCCTGCCCAACTACCTTCTCCAACACCTGAATCCTGTGGCAATACTGAATACGTAAGCCTGTCGATATCTGAAAAATTCAGAAAACATGATGATAAAGTACTTCCACTATCAGAAGGCAGTCAAGATTAAACAGAGGGATTGAGAACAAGTAGTACACAAAGGGTTTTAGCTATTCTGCTGTAACTTCACTATGCACACAGCATAATTTGATTCCCAATACCAGCAATATATTCTCAGACATAGGAGTAATAGAAGGAAATTTCATCATATCTCCCTGGGCCTAAATACAATAGAAGGTAGAGTTTGATGGCCTTTAATTCTCAATGCAGAGTAGAAATGCAATTATTACAAAATGGGAAGCCATAAAGAAATGCAGGCATACAGCTAAGACATTAGGCCCATAGAAGCAACTTGCTAGCTTGAATTCAAAGAAATGAAGTAAGGATGAGGAATATGATGAGTATATTATTCAGGAAGAAAAGAATGGAAAACTGCACGCAGCTGACAAGAATGAAATTTCATTGCAAAAATCAGTTTATTTTGCTAAATTTATCTAATTTGTCTTTGAAGTCCATCAAATGCCACGAGAACATGATCTCACCAACACACATTCTTCATAGTAATCTATCAAATAATGTTGACAGGATAGAACACTACAAGTCTCTGTTGACCATTTTTTAATTGGGTCAATGCCTTTGTGCTAGTGCCCTACTTGCAAGTATAATTGAAGGAAAGATATCTAAAGGCTGCCACGACTAGCAAAACAAGGAGAGTAGTACCTTTCCCACTGCCATCTAGTTTAGATACAATAAGATGGCCATAACAATCTACACTTCCCAAAACCATGGAACCAGGGCCTGCTCAGGATAAGGGCAATATAACACTTCATTAATATGGGTAATATCCACCAGAACAAAGCTCAAGCGGCTAAGCTATTAATATGTTATATGCTGCGATTACAAATTCACTTACTTTCAGTTTCACAAAGAACTATACTCTGAATTTCTGAACGATGCGGGCAGCGATTTACAACTGAAGCGTCCGACACCTTTCCAAAAATAATATTAAAAAAAGAACGATTATAGAAAGACATCGTTAACAGAATGACACAATCAGCTAAGCTGGCAAACAGTTCAATAACTGATATCTGAAAATCGACAATAGCCAATAGCCAATAGCCAACTGCTTAAATCAAAAAACAAGTACCTGAGCCTGTACAGGGATAAGGAGGCTTTCTTTCCCTTTATTGATAGAAGAAGAATCTTGCATCAGAATCTATGAGAAGGAGAAGAACTAAACTTAGGTGACCACTATAACTGCCAAACACTGAAAGATATTAGATGTACAAGAAGTGTCTTTAGACGGACGCTGATAACAAGCAACCCTGCTGATTCAGGTAATGTAGTAACGTTAAAAATAGTTTTAGGATGACAAGGAAGATCAAACAAAAAAATGAAAAAAGAAAACTAAGGATTGACATGGTTCATCTTACTTGATAATTGGTTCCACAGTTTCATAACAATCAAATTTTTCATTTCTATAATAGGAAAATGCTAATACTATAGAATCTCCAAACAAAAGAATCTACCAGAAAGTACAAAATTCATATCAAAAATCAAACTATTTCGTTTAAACAATGAGTACGACAGACATGCAAGACAATCCCATTGTCAGTTTGCGATCATTTTGCTAACACGAACAACCAAAATTGACAAATAAGAACTCTAAAGTTAGAAAGAAGGCGAAGGTTGCAACCAATGCAATAATATATTCTTCAACTGTCTCTTGAGAAATTCCTATACTTATTCACCAATTCAAATCCATATTTGTATTCATCTCATCCAACACCGTGCAAACAACATGCAACATATTTCATTAATCCAAGTTAGAACCTTTTACTTAGTACTTGTTCTTCCAAAAATCCTAACTTTTATAAACACTATGAAACTTTATTACTTCATCATGCAGCATGTTATAATGTAAAAAGCTACTAGAACAGCACAAAACAAAATCAACCCCAAATAAGCTGTAGGGTTTTAACCAGTTAAATGAAAAATGTAAGTTAAAAAAAACCTGAAGTTTGTAGATATGAGAGGCAGAGGCCATGTAAAGCCAACAAGAAGAATTATCCTCATTAACCTGAATCAGAATCAACAATAATCAATAACCCAATTACTGAATTCAAATTTAATCACAAAAACAAAAAGAATAACAAAAATAGATACATGGAGGGCGAGACGAGTGGGCTGTATATTTCCCGGCGAAGGATTATCAATTAGGGTTGATGGGATCGCCGCCTTTCTCAGGCTTCTCGCCGCCAGCATATTTAATTGTTTCGTTGAGTAGATAATCGCTATCGGCCAACACTGGCGGGAAATACATACAAGGACTCGGGTTTTAGGCTTTAGTGGGTTTTCGGGTTAGCCCCTTTTGGTTTGATTCCGGATCCGGGTCATATCATTAGGGACTTAAGTAGCAATTTGCCCCTTCAACTTGTAAGCAATGAGCAATTAACACACAAATTGATTTTATTGACAAATCAGTACACGAACTTGTTGATTATGGGCAATTAGCCCATTTTGTCAAATTAATTTACAAGTTAAGGGGGCTAATTGCCAATTTAAGAGACAATTAACTTACAAATTGAGGGGGCAAATTGCCAAAATGGAGCGAATTGCCCATAATCATCAAGTTCGTGTACTAATTTACCCATAAAGTTAATATATGTGTTAATTGCCTATTACTTACAAGTTCAGGGGGCATATTGCCACTTAAGTCTATCATTAGGGGTAAAATTGCACCAAAACTGTTTCAATTTTTGAGTTTTAATTGAATTAGTGTTTGAACTTTGATTTTTATCTCATCGATTGCACCAAAAAATAAAATATTTCTATCAATATGTCATTTATTTTTTAATTTTAAAACTAATCATTTTTATTTAATTTTTTTCTTTAATTAAATAATATATGAAATTGATCATTTTTATTTAAATTCCTGAATTTGGACCAAACATGCATTTGATTATATCATGTACTCAACTTACAGAAAAACAACACGTTCTAATATATTTTCACATTATCTAATTAAAATATATAATATATTTGATTGAATTATTAAATGAAACTAGGGGCGTGGATCGTTCGACCGCTTTGATCATCGAACCGAACCGAATTAGCTAAAGCTATTTTAAATTTTTTAACCGAACCAGAACTGAAATATATACAATTAATTATTTCGATAACTTTGATTTTGTTAACTTTAATCTTTAAAAGGTATGTAGTAAAAATTACAGTGTTAATTACTCATTACGTACAGATTTAGGGAGAAAATTAGTATTTAGGTTCTATATTTATTTTTTGGAAAGTACATTAAATTTATGAAAATTACAAAACTAACATTGTATGTATATATTTTTGTTAATTTGGGCAGTTTAGTTAGTTGGGTAATTTTAAATTACAAACTAAACTGAATTAACTATAATTAAAAATTTATAATCAAACTAGATCACTTAGAAATCAATCCAAATTAAAATTACGATTTGATTCGATCAATTAATTCAAATATATCGCATAATCCACACCCCTAAATAAAACTATAAGACAAATTTAATATATATATATATCCCCCCATTCACACAAGCAAGTATGGTATGCAATTAAATGTGAGAATGTGCATTGCCTTTGCAGTCCATTTGGATGAGATATTGCTGTTGTATAAGTGGGTGATATTATTAATTTATTACGTACGCTTATCTTTTATGATCTAAGAGCATCTCCAATGCACTCTCTAAATATATCAAACTCTTTAATTTAGATAGTTTCATGCAAAATTTGAAGTCTAATGGACTCTCCATAATTTAAATTTAAAGAAGAGAGTGAGTTTGGCTCTCCACATGTGGAGAGTCAAATTCACTCTCTACTTCTTATCTTTTCAATAAAATTTCAAATTCAAAATATATACACTATCTTTTTATTTTTAAAAATACGTGTTTTGATTTTATTTTAATATAAAAAATTATAGAAATAAAAATTACAATAAAAAAATAAATATATTAATTAAATAAATTAATACTTATTGAATAAAACGTTATATTTAGAGAATTTATTGTAGTAAAATTAAAAAATATGCTCTTTATATGCAAGATGCTCTCTATTTTATAAAATATGCTCTCTAAAATAGAGAATACCATTGGGAATGCTCTAATACTACTATTAAATACTCCCTCCGTCCCGTTTAAGAAGGGACATATCTCAATTTTTTTTGTCCCACATAAGAAGGCCAAATCATGGTTTTTGTGCCATTTTACAAGGAATTCTCTTTTATACCCTCATTTTCTCTTTCTTTAATTAAAGCTAATACTCTACACACAAACTACAAGACAATAATTAATAGGGGTAAAATAAGAAAAGCCAAGAGTAATTATTATTTTCTTAATCTATGTGTAAAAGGGATATGTCCCTTCTTAAGTGGGACGGAGGGAGTATTAATTAATCAATCAAGCCAAAGTTGTGGTTGCCATATTCCTCACATTCACTAAAAGGAGAAAACATTGACAATTCTCTCTAACTAAAATTAAATAATTTTATGGTTACAACTTGGAATAAAAAATATTAGGAAATTCCAAAGTGGCAGTTTATCTCCCTAAAAAGTGCCAGTAGTGTCCACTATTCAAGTCCAATTGCAATTTAGTTTTTCTATAATGAATTCGATAAATTATTCTAATTTACATTTCAATTTTTTTTAGAAAACCAATAAATTTATAGTATGAATTAAATCTTAAGATCAAATTAAAATGAAAAAAATTAATCAGACTAATTAAATCAATCCACTTAAAAAAAATTCAACTTTATAAAATCGGTTTCAATATAATTAAAAAAATAATTTGATTCGATTATATTGAACCGTTTGACCATCAAAACAACCTTCCATTAAATTAAAACTCCCGTATTTTCACAAACTACATTAGTGTTTTAGGAAGGGCAGAAGCAAGAGGACCGCGCGAGCAGTCCTCATGCTTCCCTTGCTCGTCAGTCATATATGATTTTAGTATTTATGTCATTTTATTTTTTTGAAATAGTGTTTAATTTAGCATGTTACAAAGAAAATTTAAATAGGTTTGTGTAAATGAATGAATAAAAAAGAAGATCATTTCATGAACAGAAATTGGCTTTTCTTTGTGGAAGAGAACAGAAGGTGGCTTTTGGAGCAGAAGATGGGTTTTTATGTTTTTGTTTTTGTTCTAAAAATTTAAAATAAAATGCAAAAATTGAGTTGAAGATCTTGTAATGTAATGACTTCATAGAGCACTACAGTATATGCACACATTTATAGCAATTTTAGAATGACGCGCATCATTTTTAATGACTTCATAGAGCACTATAGTAATCCATTCTCATCCTCATTTTTATGAGATCGAATTTTCATATGGATTAACCCATTATTAGGTCCTTTAACTATCATGTTATTGTCTCAAAGGTCCTTAAACTTCAGTTTGGGCTTAAACAGTCCCTAAACTATCTATTTCTTCTTCCTCGAGTCCTTATTTGGATCTCTGTTATTTCCGTGAATACACGCTCCGTTTCTGGCGAGTGAGACCGCCACATAGGATAACCAGCTGGAATAAACATTGCTGATTGTGCAATGACATCGTGGTTCCTCTTCTTTCCATTAATAACAAAATTTACACTAAAAACCTAATTTCTCTTTTGTTGCTGCCGTCCTCTATTCTTCTATCATCTCCATTGCTCTAAATCACAAGTTCAAGGTGTTGGTTAGGTTAGGAGGTGGTGTTGGCTGGGTTATGAGGTGAAGTTGGCTGGATTAAAAGGTTAATATATTCATTTTTTTTCTTTGATGTGGTCCCTTGTTTTCTCTTTTCAAATTTTATATTCAAATTGTTTATCTTTTTTGTGGTCCCTTTTGCTCCCATAATTGTGAATTGTGATTAATTATTATTTGTTGTCACTGTCTTTAGAGTTAGGGTTAGGGTTTATATAAATTGTTATTTATTTGTTGTCACAGCTAAACCCCAACAAAAACTATTTAATTTACATAATCTATGCTCAACTTGGAACAATGTTTTTAGTTATCTCATATAATTTACAGAACTTATTTGAAGTTTTAATGTATATATTGTTGAATTATAGACTTGTAATCAGTTGTTAAAAAATATAAGTGCATTGATTTTTGCCTAATCAGTTATTAAAAAATATAAGTGCATTGGTTTTTGTTTGATCATTATAGACTTATAAGTGGATGTAAACATTAAAAAATACAACTTAAATTATAAGAATTGTGAGCAGATAGCTTTATTATCTAACTTCATGCTGTATTTTAATTAATAAATTCATTTTAATTCTGTTTGTTTATATGCAGAATGGCAGAAAATGATAGTTTAGAAGAAATTGAAGCTAGGCTAGAAAATGAAGGTGAAAGTGATCTAGATGATGGGGTGCCACAGCTAACTTTTGACAATGTTTGTGTGAATGTAAGCATCTTGACTGATGACGAAGATGACGAATTACAGGCGGCAAGATTGAATGTGAGGAAGTCTAAACATAATGGTACTATAGCAAGAGAAGGGAATGAAGGGCAGCAAGATGTGTCTGAACCTCAAGAGCTTCTACATCAAGGAACAGGCATGCGACATATACTGTGTCTGAACCTCAACTTACTGATAATGAACTAGTGACCGTTGAAGGAGAACCATTACCCGAGTATCACTTCCAGTGCAGCCAACCATTATATGGAAGTCAACCACAAGAAGAACCCAATTCTCAAGGAGAACCAGAGATGGTTCATCGCGAAAATTACCCACAAGCAGAGATAGTTGATTTGAATGCATACACCGAGTTGTTGAGGTCAGAAGCAACAAGGAAAATGCAAAAGTTGAGAGATGTAACTGCTGCAAGGACTATTAGTGAACCCGCAACACTTGCAGGAAGAGGTCGAGGTCGAGGACGAGGTCGGGGAATGCCTCCACCGAATGGTCCAGGAACCTTCATTGATGAAGATACTGGTGTATCGATACTTCATGTAAGTTGTTAATTGTTTGAGTTAGTTGATTTACTTATCGACATAATTAATTTGTATAATAATTGTTACTTGTTTATTTTTAGCCTGGCTCAAAGGCAGCGACCCTTTTATTTGGACCATATGGATCTTCACACTCACAAGTCCAACCTCAAAGGCCGGTGAAACTTGATACCAGGAGACCACAACAAAGAAAAGGAAAAGAGGTTGTCACCACAAGTCAACTACAAAAATGATATGAATGATATATGTTTTTGTATATTTTGCTACTATTAGGGTATTTTGAACTTCTTATTGTGAAGTCATTAGTTTTGCCTTATTTTGGAAAGTTCATATTTTAGCCAAGAATATTAGGTAAAAGAGCTGCAGATTTGGCTTGAGGAATTAAAAGGAGTGGCTTTATTTTGACAGTGGTGCTTAAGTTAAGAACAAATGAGAAGACTGGATTTTGTGATCTAATTAAATTTAGGTTTATCTCCTTAAAATCCCCCCACCTTTTACCCCCAATTCGTTTGTACCCTCACGTTGTAAAACCACCAAATATACCCAAATTACGACCTTTCACTTTCAATTGTACCCTCAAGCATTAAATTGACCTCTTTTCACTTGAAAAATATTCAAATCAATACTTTAAATTTTAGCATATATTTTAAAATAGGACTTAATATTTTATTTAAAACAAAAATAAACCTATTTTTTGAAGTGAAAAGATATCAATTTAATGTTTGAGGGTGCAATTGAAAGTGAAAGGTCGTAATTTGGGTATAATTGGTGGTTTTGCAACGTGAGGGTGCAAACGAATTGGGGGTAAAAGGTGAGGGGTTTTTAAGGGGATAAGCCTTAAATTTAGTAATGATTGTTGGATTTCTTGTATGTAAACAGGTATATGTTTATGCCCTAAAGCTAGCTACTTCATTTTCAACTATGTTATTAGCTTTTAATCTCATTGGCTAAGACTCTTAACTAATTGCTTGTTGAAATGAGTAGGATCTCTATTGCTGTACTAGTATCGACACTAACACTGTTTTAGCTCAACAACACAAGTAAATAAAATCAAAATACATTCATAAAAAATGGTAGATAATATTCATAATAAGTTCTTACATAAAAACTGACCCACAATATCATTAAACATAAGAGCAGCTAAGTAGCAGTTAAAAGTCAAGTTACAACATTCAGGCAATACTAAACTTTACGAACAACCAAAATTACAAGCGAGATAATGACTACAACGAGTGCAATAGCAACATGTTTCATCAGACCCTTATCATTCTTTAGTTCTTCGTGCTCCTTCACCATGTCAGGCATTTTCATAAGCGTAGCCTTCATCTGTTTCAGCTGAAGCTTCAATCCATTCTCAAAAGCTTCTAATTCAAATGAGGAGCATATTCCTCATCATACCATCTGAAAATGCATTGTTCCACCTACAAGTATACAAATAGTACAACAAAAGTAAATTAAATCAATAAAACTGAAGCAGCTATATAGCCAAGTCAATTGGGATAGATTAAATCAGAAGCTTGACAAAAGGGAAAACACCACCAACTCAAATTTTGATTCACAGCAAGAACATGACTCAACTTTATTAAGAAAACCATACAATTAGCATAATAAATGTCTGCAACAAGACTTGTTACTTGCATTTCACATTATACCATTAACTTTGAAAATTAACAATGAACTCTATGCTAAATATCGATGAATGCAAGCATCAAATAGTTCAGTTCAGACTACAATGGTTCGATAATTACAGCTGCGATCAGATTGGTGTCAAACCAATAACTGAAATCAATTTTAAATCTCTAAATTCAATTTGAAACCCTAACTTTTAATCCCCAAATTCAATCTGAACCCTTAATTTTAAATCCCAAAATTCAATCAGAAACCCTAATTTTAAATCCCTAAATTCAATCTGAAACCCTAATTTTGAATTCCCATCCTAATTTTAAAACCTCAAAATCATATATCTTACACTAATAAACCCTAAAATTTAATTAAATTTCGTTAACCCAAACGAGAAATTCAAGAAGAAGAAGATGAAGATACTACGAAAATTAAATTCATAGACAACTATCCTTAGGCTTTGAACATCTGAAGAACCGCCGTCATGGATTCTTTTCCGTCCAAGCCACCATTAGTCTTGCCTGAACTCCACAAAGAAATGATCGTGAAAAACCCTAAAGTTATAACATCAGCTTTATCTAACCCATTAACCCATCATATTTTATTGACCCATACCCGTTTTATTACTGCCATGTCAATATTTAATTTCATACGTGGAAATTAATAATTTCTTTTCATTTAACTAACGGAGCGTGTATTCACGGGAATAACAGAGATCCAAATAAGGACTTGAGGAAGAAGAAACAGATAGTTTAGGGACTGTTTAAGCCCAAACTGAAGTTTAAGGACCTTTTAAACAAAAACATGATAGTTAAAGGACCTAATAATGGGTTAATCCTTTTCATATTGACGGAAATCTCTATGTCCATCTAACTTTTATGTATGACGATTTTTATTTATTTATTATTTTTAAATGAAAGATTGGAAATGTTTTAATAGTAATTAATTTCATTAACAAAATTCTAACTACTTTAGTAAAAACCATAATTTTAACAGTAAAAATATTATTATTTTTTTAATTTCAAAACATGAAAAGACATTCTTAATATTATAAATTTAAAAATCTATAACTAAACACTAAACTATCATATAATCTATAACTAAACACTACATTCCTCGTCTTTTTTCCATCCTCGTAAATGAGAAAAATAATTTCCCATCTCCGTGAATGGAAATGAAATTTCTCCGTCTCCATACTCATAGATTTGATTATTGAGATTCTCCTTCCCATTGGAGGCGAGTTCTCATAAAAAATAGAAATCCTCTCCCCGTTGGCAGTCCTAATTAATAGAGACAAATAAGTAAAAACAAAAATAATAGAATATATTTTAAAGCGTGTATAAAGCAATGGAACTTTTAAAATGAAACGGGAAGAGTAATTCATAAATATTTTCTCTTTTTACTTCAATTTAATATCAATATTATTTAATTTATTTCTAGTGTCACTCCAATTTTGTTTTTATTTAAAATTAATAATGTGACAATGGAGTCATATTTATATTAAAAAAATTATCATGCAATGTCATGTAGACATCACTTATGATCACTACATTTTTGAATTTTGACAAAACAAAGATAAAGTGACATGTATAGTAGAAAATTAGAAATAATTTATTTTCAGATTTCCAGACAATATTACTTTTCATTACTGGTCCTTAAATTTATTTATTTTTATTCTTCAACTTAGCAAAAATGCATTCTTAAATTTTTAATTGACAAAAATAATGTTGTTTCATTATATTTTAACTGCAAATTTTTACTTTAGACGACGTCATTTTTGCCATTTAGGAACTGGAAAATGTATTTTTGTTGAGTTGAAGGAACCAAAAAAGACAAAATTAAATTTAAGGTCCAGATAATAGAAAGTGGTATTATTTAGGGACCTAAAAATGGAGGATTTTCTATATAATATAATTGAATATAATTATAAAATTAAATGTAAGGGCTATAATGAGAGACGAAAGTTAAAAAAATGTCAAATGAAAATTACCAAGAAATTCATAAAAGAAAGTCAATAATCATTTGTTTTTAGGTTTAAACTGAAAACAAAAAAAGATGATGGCCTACAATTATTAATCTTCAATTAATAAAAACTAATAAAAAATGTTGCAGAATCTCTTCACATCTCATAAAAAAATATGAATGAAAGTAATATATGATTATTATATTATAGAATATATAATTATTTGTATATTATAAATGCATGCGTGTGTATGGTGGCCATAATTGGTGTTAGAGAGAGAAAGAAGATAAGTAAAAGAGAGGGAGCAGAGTCTGATAATATAATTAGCTAATTCTCAATTCCAAAGAATGGTAAGTGATGATGATGATGATAATGGGGGCTTAATTACTGTAATTAGGGCTTCAAATGAAGCAACATTAGATTAAGTTTGTATGGTTATCAAATACAAGTGCTCACTTCTCAGAATCTGTCAATTCTATGGCTAATTATCAGTTTAGAAAATGTTGAGGATCTGTTTGGCTTTCTTGAAAAATATCAGGTGAGAAAGCAGCTTTTTATTTGTGTATATGTATATGTAATTTAATTCTTCATCTTACAATTTAGTGAAGGGTTGGTTAGATAGATTTTGAGTTGTGTAATCCCAAACAATTTTTAAACTGTTTATTGATGTTAATGCCAAGAGAGTTCTTTGATTTTATTTTCTCATACAAATGTTTGATATTGAGACTCTCTCTATCTACTTTTGTGTATTTGGCATGCTGAATAGGAATGACTAATGAGTTCATAAATTTGTTTGGTATTGACGGATTTGCATCGACCGTTTGATAAAATTTAACCATTATAAATTTTAAACAATTTTTATTTTATATAATTTAATATGATCATAGTTTCTTTGAATTTCTTATTTTTATCCACTTCTATAAGATTATAGAAAAATATAGGAGTAATTGCAAAACAAATCATGAACTTTAGCGTGTTATGTAATTCTTATATAGATTTCTATTTTTGCAATTAAAACACGAATTGTCACTGCCGAGCAGCACATAAGAAATAGCCATCGTTGTAATATAACCATAAATGTAAAATAGCTAGCTTGCGTAAATAATTGTCTTAAATCCTACATAGAATTTTCCAACAAGAAGGTTTGCCTATTTGTGTACAAATTGTGTAAGACAAAATGAGTTAAGGCTTAGGACCACTTGTTTTTATAAGTTATCTCCACACATTAACAAGAAAAGAGAATGATCTCTTAAGTTTAATATTCATAATACTAATTTACTATACATTAATTTATAGCTACTAAAGTGGATCATATTAGCTAGCTAAGGATTGCAACACAAGATTTATGTAATAATATTTTGCAATCACATTGAATCTTCAAGGACTACATATTACTTATTAAAACTCCCAAATTGAGATGTCGCATTCCAATTAAAAAGTTGGTGAAGGTAGGCAATTTCCAAAAGCTCTTTCCCTTTTAGTACAATATGGTAAATGATTATAGCCAAGGAAGTTTCCATCCATTTCCATTAAAAGTTGAAATGTTTTATGAGAGAATTTTATCGTCTTAATAGATTCTATCTGATTCGGTCTGAATTAACCGCCATAATGGCTCCGAACATCAGGTGATACCTCTATTCAAAAAAAGTTGAAATTTATTATACATGCAAAGAAGAAAATATATTTGATGCACACACCAACAATTTATTCTTTCATATTTTCAGGCAACTAATATGACGAGTAATGACCTTCAAAAATAAAATATCACAAGTAACGTTATATAGGTTTCTTCTTCATTAGTAGCTGCCAATTTTGAAAATCAACAAATTAAGGCAATTTGCAAAGAAAAATTAGTATCGCTCATATATTATATGAGGATTATTATTTTACTAAAATTAACCATTTATCGATATTTTAATTCTATTTAATGATTTTTTAATAATTATTTTAGTTATTTAATACTAAAAATAATGATTTTTTAATATTAAAAACAAAAAGTACAAATGAATCAAGAAATCCCTTAGATTGAGCATTCCAAAACAACATAAAAGTTAATTAAAATACAAAGGAAAGAATATGAATAATTATACAACGCAACGGTTGCGCCACGTCATACAAATGCATGTAAAAATAAAATTGAAGAGAATTATTCTGAGATTATTTCAAAGTGAAATCCAATTAACAAAGAGAATGAACCCAATTACACACAAGTCAGTCTCATAATTAGCAGAGAGATTGAAATGAATAAAATTATTGAAGCAAAGAACTAAGAAGGTAGTGATTAGAGTCAAATTTGCTTAAAGATGTTAAACACACTTTTCAAGTCTAATCCTTTTCTCCTTTATCCTTGTAAAAGGATCAATAGATAAACAACACAATGAACCATTTTCAAGCAAACTAATACAACAAAGGGTGTGACCAAATGCAAGAGTCCTCTCCAATGTGCTGCACTTACCGACCGGTGTACAGTGACTTGCATACAGCGACTCCGTCCTATAAAAACCCTAGAAAAGTAAAAAGAAAATGCTTACCAACTAATTGTTCTATCTCTTACCATAATCAATCACCTTTTTCCCCCCTTCTATTCACATGCCAATTTAGTGTCAAAGCTGCTCAAGCAGATAGCAAATGCTTGAAATGCAGACAACGGATATCGGTAATCCATGGTAAACATGTCTTTTCCGACTTTGCCAAACTGCAGAATTATCTTGTCGTGATCAGACTGCGGAGGCTGTGATGGTGTTGGTGCACCAGCTGCAGGTTGCGTGGCAGCAATCAGTTGGAAATTCTTGACAGACGCAACTGTTACTCTTCCTCGAAAATTTAGGCACCAACATTGTAACTGTTCGTGCCATCTTGGTGCTTTATTCCTAAGAATTAGAGGTCTCTCTTTTCCTTCGTCTTCCTCATCTCGAGATCCCACAATGTCTGAGAACCGAGCACTGCTAAACTCCGTTGAATTGTCGATTGATTTTGAGAAAGAAATGCTCCTAAATGAATCTTCAAGAGAGCGAGGTAGGAGCTCAGGCTGGCCCGGCACAAAACCACCGGGGTCAAGGGATGAGGCGGGGATTGAGTGCATAGTGCAGTGCATCCTGCGCGGACCCCTGGTGCCCAGAACATTCAGCTCATATGTAACCTGAGCAATGTTGTAACTGCCAGTGGGGACCTTTGGAGAAACTTTTTTAGAGTAGAATCTTCTACTTCGGCCAGGTGGGGAAAGCTGAGCATTGTTGTAAGGAGGCTGCGTATCATAAATTATAAACTTTGTCCCTAGAAAATTGGACCTGAAACAATAACAAATATAGATATAACTACAAAGAAGCATCTGCATTTTCAGATTTCCCGATTAATAAATTCTCAAATTTAGTGATGGGAATTAAGACTTAGCAGTCATTAATTCTATTTGTGCTCGAATCATAGCTGCGCTGAGCATTCTTAAGAAAAGCGTCATGCTCAAGTATAATCAAGACTCAATGAGTCACATTCTTGCAAACCCATATGAAGGTCAAGTGAACTGGTAATGAATAGTTGAAACCCATGTTAAGCTATTTACTTATACATGAATAATGAGAGAAATTACCCCAATTCGGGACAGGAAACAATATTAATTATATGAGCATTAGCAAGTACCAACTATGGTAATTAAAAAGAATGCATACCTGAGTTTTCCAATATAAGTGTTACTTGATCTTGATATATTATCAGCATCCATGGAGATTACATACTCAGTGCAAGTAGTTCTCCGCGTGCGCTTTGCAGATAGTAGAAACTTTCCATTTTCAACTAGCAGCGCTGCAAAAGCATGGAATTAATCAACACAGTAGAAAGAGATCTCATTAGCAGAAAAAAGATAAAATAAAATGAACCAACATTTATCAACTAACAATAGTATAGAAAAACTGCATGGAGTGACCGTAAATTAAATAACTGATCAAATAGATTACAGATATAAATTGAGTAAGAGATACCTCAGTTAAACAAAATGAAGTAAAGCCAAACTAGTATTTAAGAAACATTTTCTAATTCATGTTTATTGAGAAGCACCACCTCCCAAACGCACCCAAATCCCACTGAGTGAGACCAAACTTGCAATTCCAATAAAAAGGACATTACAAGTCGCACACTAACTCATAGCAAATAAAATAAAGTAATGCTTCAACGAAAACTTTTCATAGGCATTAAGAATTAATAACAAAAAAAAATCTTCTATCACAATTTGTAGTGCCGGTCAATCACCCTTGGTAAGAAAATAACTGTAAATCAACATAAATCAATATTTGGGGTTATAAAGCATCTAAATTCTATGTTTGAAAAGCAAAAGCTATAAGTAATTGGACTATGTTTTGCACTTAACACGGCTGCGAATTATGAAGGACATGGAAATCACTGCAAATACTTAGAGAAAAACTCACTAGGGCTAAGGCAAAGGAACAGATGATATGTTAAGTTAGATTTGTCCCTCTTAATAAAGCACTGAACAGTCCCATCCCTTGGACCTGGCTGTAAACAGAGCAAAGTCATGTCAGTAACCAATACGTATTGCATAAATCCCACTAAGTGAAACAGAAAGAGCACATGCATATGTTATTGTTTAGATGGTCTAGCAAATTCAGAAACAAGTTTGATGCCTTCAAACTTGCATATATGGAGACAACGCAAAAACAACAAGTTTACCTGCTTCAGTGAAACTGGAAAGGTTATCTTCCCGGACAATTCAGGACTAGTTACAATTTCTTTACACATTTCTCTCCATGATCGACATACAGCAGCACAGGCAACAACATGCTTCCGAGCAGGCCAAGTACTCTCACTCGCTTCCAATCTCTTTATCACATCACGGAGTAACTCAGGTGGGAGGCTAGCCCAACGACTATTCTGAATAATCACATGTTGGTCATTCAACTCGCCAACTGAGCTATGAGATTTCCCTCTGTGATGACCTGACAGCCTCAGATCGAAACTCCTCCTGGATAGACTCCCAAAGCCATCTCTCACATCGCGAACTATACTGCGGAAAGACATTTGCTCCGGTTCACTTGTATCCTTATTTAAATAAATCCTTCACTAGTGTCGTATAAAAACCATTTACATTTGAGTTGATCGAAGACCGTAAATCATACCATGTGTGCCCACCTGCAAATTACAACCAAAAAGGAATTCTTTACACTTCTAGTTGCAATGCTTAGTAAGCAAGAAAAAAGAAAAAGAATAGAGATAAGGGAAAAGCACAAAGCAAGAAAAGAAGATTCTCATAAAAGAAAAGACTCACATGGACCAAAAGCACTTAAAAATAAAATACCAGACTTTTATCAGACACATCTTTTGTTTGGCGGTTCATTATCTATCTTTGAATCCAATTTGTTACTAATTCAAATCTAGCTTACCTATTCAAATCAGGGATCAACACAAAAGAAAAGAAACAATTACAAATACTTTGCAAACTACACTTCAATGTTTCAAGGGAAATAGAATAAAAAAGACCAAATCACATGGATCAATATCATCTAACTTCCCATATTGTAACTAAGAATCAAGAATATTACAATGAAAAGCATAAAAAAAAAACATTATAATCTAAACCAACATACAAGAATCATACACCTCACTCGGGTCAAAGTTGATTTGAACAAAACATCATCCAAAACAAATATACAGATTAAAAACCATATTTCATTCAAATAAACTCAAAACAAAACCAAACAAGGTTTTATCATGTCTAGGTATTAACTTTTATGTCTCTTCATTGACCCTAATTTACAAATTATCTCTTTAAGTTTTGGTACAAATTGTTGAATTAATCAAAACCTACCCCATCAAGCATTTACTACAGCAAACAGTAACGCTTAAAACTTAAACATGTCTGCAACTAAAAAATTCCAAAAACAAAAAAATCAAACCTTTACTCCATACTTATATTGATCGGAAAAAATGAAGCAAAAATCACTTCTTTAGGCACAAATTCTGTCCATAAAAACTACACTAAACTAAAAACAAAAAAACAAATTCTCCATTCCCACATCACAAACAGCTGCTAACCCAGAAACACAAACACAAGAAAGTTGAGATTTTTCTTCAGGAAAAGTTTTCTAGAGAAACAAACAGAAAAACCCACCAAATCTAGAGAAAGAAAGATCGAAAAAAATTAAGAAAATTAAGCTCTTACATATTTTTGGTTTCACTTGTGGTGGGTTGTTATGTCAGATCGTGAGCTTTATCACACGGTTTCTTTGCTCGGGCTTGACTTTTTTTTGGTTTCTCTCACTAATTTTTAATTTGTTGTTTCTCTCTCTAGAATAGCAGAACACACGGACTTCAAATTCGGATTAAATTCACTTTATGTTCATGAAACCACAGCAGCTGCCTGCTTTCATTTTTATAATCCTCTCTTTACTTTATTAATTACTATTAATTAATTCATTGCTTATTAGAGACTATATAGAGGATCATGAATTCATTAGTATCATCTTGGGTTTTTGCCCTTTTCTAGATTTTTTTTCATTGTGAATTACTGTTTTGGCCTTCATTGGTTGACTTGAAGTTTGTGTTATTGTTTCCGGTCTATAATATTTATCGCATTTGAATATATTTTTTAGATCTATAATATTTATCTCATTAGAGATTTAAGAAAACATTAATTGCTATTTTTCATATTTATCCATTACAATAAATAACTTACTAAAATTAAAACGACTAGTCAAACATAAAATTAGTGATAATTAATATATCAATTTAATAAAAATATATAAAAATAAGGATATATTTATTAATTTCTTAATATATGAGAAATGGCTAAATGCGATAAATATTATGGGCCGGTGGTAGTAATTATTTTATTTTGATGGATAGATTAACATTTATTTTAATTTGGATTATTAAAAAACTTTAGAAAATGTTACTCTAATTTTATCAACTTTTAGTAGTTTAAAATTTAATAATCAATTAGTGGAAAATTTAATATTTAATTAAGTTATTATTATTTGGATTTTTATTAATTAATAGAACTAATCAACTAAATCAAATTAATTTTACATTTTCAAAATTTTAATTAGTTTAATTTAATTAATTTGCATTAAACTAAAAATTATTCAGATTTGGTAAAAAGGATATACTAATTCGATTTTAACTAAAATAATTGGTCATTTACCGAATCAATTGTTTGCCCGCTTCTAATTTTATACAGCTAGGCAATTATTAGCACTCTTATATCAAATGGTAAAAAATGAAATTTATAATAAAAATATTTATTATCTTATATTGAAACTAAAATTAAATTTTCAAACTTAATTTAAATTTGTCCTAAATATTTTTTTTCTATAAAATTATGTATAATTTAATTATAAAAATTTAATATAAAACAGTTTAACCTAGTTACGTGTCCAGGTGTCTTGTTTTTTTTTTCCAAACGATAGAGTCGATTATGAAGATTCAACTTACAAAACGTGAAAGTCATATAACAATGGACCTATATATGATCTTTCAAATATTAAAATAAAATAATAGGGAACAATAAAATACAAGTAAAAAATAATCGAAAAAAGAAAATTCTAGACATAAATCCCCAAACTTTAACACAACAATTCCGTTGAGAGGGTGTTTCGATATTTTCCTTTTCCGATCTTCCATTCAATCCGCTTGATCCTTTGAAACCTACTATTTCCGATCTTCGATTTTCATCTTCATTTAAACTCTAAAAAGATAGATCCATACCCTTTTAATTTCTTAGATCTACAAGACTTTTAAAGTTAAAACTCAAACAAACACTAAAATTTCTTGTGAGATCTAAGAAATCTAAGCAAATGAGATATAAAAGACCTTAACTTTATTCCAACAAGAGAATCAACAAGACCCAAATTAAAAATTTAGACTCTAAACTAAGATTTATTGAATTAAAACAAGTAGATCTATAGTAATTAGTAATATGGACAGAGAGAGGATGATTTTCCGGTTAACCGGAAATCATCCTCTCCCACCCTCTAAAAGATGAAGAAGAAGATAATTTTTTTTAGAGAGAAGTGAGAGCAAATATTGTAGAGAGAGAGAGATGAAAATGAGCGGATTTTTTCCAGGTGTCTTGTTAATTATTCATAATTAATTATAAAAATCTGATACTACATCAGTTCAAATTTTTTTATAAGCGCTCCCCTTTCTAATGGTAAAAAAATAAATTTTAAAATTCACTAACATTCAAAGCTTTGTGTTTTTTTTTTAATAACTTAATTCAAATAAAATAGAGAGTTCAATATGAAATTGTTACATTTAATTATACATTTCTAGTTTCTACTATTAGATTAAATATACAGACATAATATATTTTAGTACAAAAATATTATATTATAAAGCTCAACATTTTGAATGTAGATTTCATCCGAAATGCAAAAGATGGCAATTTTCTTAAAAGCACAAATAAAATACTATCTACTAAGTATAAAATCAATGAGTTTACATTTAAACTTAAAAAATACAAAGTAAACTCTTTTCTTCTTATCTAGCCATACGAACCAGTCATGTTTTAGGCTTTTCTTTTTATATTTGTCCCTAAATTAATAAAATGCTTGAGTCTGACCGAGACATATAATGCATTAGTTCTAATGTCATGGCTTATGTGATGAAGACAGGTATTAATTCCTTAACAATAATAATAATGCAAAAATGGTTTATTTGTTTATAATTACATTTCTTCATAACATTATTCCATAAAAATAATCATTCATACCAAAAACAAAAACTCCACATGATCTTCGAGCAACATTAATTTTCTTTTCCTAAGCTTTCAAGCAACATTACATTGGAAAATGCAATTTGTTTGTCATTGAAATTTGCTTCTATTTCAAACCATATTTTATACTCCCTCGCTCCACCAATATAGATAAAACCAACTTTATGCAAAAATTAACATATAGAAGTTAAATTAATTATTTATTATTAGCTTTCTATTATACTCTTAATTTAATAATCTAAATGTTTTAAATTTTATTAATTATATATTTTGGGAACAATAATTATTGCTGGAATTGCAATATAGTCTTAAAAAGATAAATTTATTATTAATTTTTATATTGAATAAAGTAGTAATTAATGATGATTAAGAGAATATAATAAAAGTGGTTGAAATTAATGAGGAATAATATTATTAGTTCAAGTTAACAATTCAAATTAAAATAGAAATTTTGTCTATATTATGGAGCATCCAAAATAGAAATTTAGTCTATATTTATGGGAAGAAATTTTTATGTAGACTCAGTCTACCGCGTCATCCATGGACTAAACCAATTATATTATAACACCTCATTAAAATGAGGGTATTCTTATAATTTTGTTTGTTATTTGCATACACTTTTAAATAATAATATTACAAAAATACCCTCATTTTAATGAGGTGTCATGATATGATTGGTTTAATCCACGGATGACGTGGTGGATTGAATCTATCTAAGAATTTCTCTATTTATGGGATGGAGAGGGTATTATTGTTTGATGATAATCCCACAAAACAACCATATAAGTGGACTATTGATTCATTTTTTTTAAAAAAAAATTATTGTATTTTAAAAGTTATTATCCAATAAATCAGTAACGAAATTAGTAGTGTCCAAAAATCAAACTGAATTCAGTTCGGCTTGGTACTATAAGAAAATCGAGTTTTTAGTTCGTTTTGGTTTTGGACACAATTTGTTTCAAATTACGTTATAATATAGGAATAATGTCATAAAAATTCACCAATTTTATACGGTTTTTCGATTCAATCACGTTCTTTAAAAATTTCTCATAAAAATACACCAACTTTCATTTTTTTTCAAATTCATACACGGTGCTGATGTGGCACTCGTTCATTAGTGAATTTGCTGAGGTGTAAGTCATTTTTAACCAATGAATGAGTGACACGTCAGCACCGTATATGGTTTTGAGAAAAAAATGAAAGTTGGTGTATTTTTATGAAAAAATTTAAAGAACATGATTAAATTAAGAAAATGTGTAAAGTTGGTGAATTTTTATGACATTAACCCTATAATATACATCGATCCGAAAACTCGACCGAACTAACATGTCTCATTCGTTTTGGAAACTTTTGGTTTGATTTGATTTTAAAATATAGATTTTTTAATTTTGATTTGATTTAGTTTTAATAAAAATAGAAAACATCGGTTCACTTTGCTTCAAATTGATATTTTAAAAACTCTTTTTTTTTCAGTTCAGTTTAGAACATTACTATTTTAGTTAACTTTTATATAAAATAACCAAAACAAACTAAAAAGCAACCAAAATGAATGGTTCGGTTTGGTTTGAAAAAACTTAAATCCTTCAAATTCTTATTCAGTTTTATAAAAAATAAAAACCATTTATGTAGTTTGGTTGGAACCGAGAGAATCAATTTTTTTTATTAATACATATTATTAAATATTCGTAAATAAACTTATATAAAAACTTAAATATGTATAATATTATTAATATTTCATTATTTTTATGGATAAAATGCATATGTTATCTTTTCTGAAATATTTTTATAGCTATAGTTTATTTTATTTATTAAGAATGTTTTTTTTATTTTCATAAGATTAAAAAAATTCATTTTCACAAATGAGGAAAGGAATGAGCGGTAATCGCATTTTCGTTTTTAAATGATTTTAATAAAACAAACCTAAATAATAAAAATCATCCATCTTTGTCCTCATCCCACTTTATTTTTTAATCAAACCAAATACTCTTTAAAATAAATCATATAGTATTTCTTTTATTCTCATTTTATTCTAAGTTTTGGTTTCATAGTTGGTGGGCTGCAATATTTTTGCTGCTTTTTAGTTGTTTTATGGATTATTTAGTGGAAAACGTTATTTTAATCTTATATAAATACAATTGTTTTCTACTACTCCCTCCGTCCCATTTAAGAAGGGACAAATGAGTTTTGCACAAATATTAATAAAATAAGACAATATTTTATTTTATCATGTCTACCCCTATTAATTAGTATGGTTTCTTCTAATAATAGAATATATGTATTGTAAATTGAGTTGCATTTAATGTATATTGAAATAATTAAAGGGATAAAAGTGGAAGTTCAATATAAATTGGCACAGAAAATACGATATAGCCTTCTTAGATGGGACAAATAAAAATGAGATATGTCCCTTCTTAAACGGGACGGAGGGAGTATATAAATTGTTTAAATTTTTCTAGAAAAATAAATAAAGAAAGCACTAAGTTACATAAGGTGAGTAGAATAATGACATGGAGGGGCACGCTATAATGATGAAGGTGTGGAAAATGTCTAAATGCTTTATTAATATCTACGGAATGACAAATTTACCCATTCTGACTTTTGTATATACAACTTGCAACCTGCAAGTTCGTGCAGTTTACATATATTTTATTTTTCAATAATTCTTTTATAGATTTGATAATCACCGTAATCATCTGTGAAAATGAATCGAAATATACTATTTACTGTTATTATATTTTAGAATAGAAATATTTAATGATCTTGCTAATATTGTCTTCATTAAGTTGGCGAAGAAAAAAATCAAAAAACTGAGATGATAGTATTTCATATTTAATGAAAAAAAGTAGAGTGACGTAGAGTTAAAACATAAATTATACTATATAATATGTAACATGAAAAGAATCTAGCGAGTGAGTCATATTTCAAATGGCTAAAACTCTTCAAATGCATTTTGAAGTTTAACTCAGTATCTAACACTAACAATTAAAAAAAACCCTAGCCGCCAAGAGTTTTCTTCTTATTTCTTCTCCGGCTGCCGTCAATGGTTTGATTTTTGTTGTTGACGGTAGCCATCCCTTTATTTATGTTATTTTAATTTGATAGAATATAATAAATAGCGACTCTTTTTCATTTTTTGATGGATTAAAATCTATCAACGAAGCGCAATTCATTTACCAAGAAGTGAAGATAGATCGAAGATCTTTCATCAATAAAATGGAATCGTTTATGAGCTATATTAGTTTTATTTGTTTTTCATTGTTTGTTTTTTTTCTGAATGTTTTATGTTGTCCTTTCATTATGAAAGGTTTGTTGTCCTTTCTCTGTGAAAGGTTTGTTGTCTCCTTTTTATGTAGGAGTTTGCTGTCTCTTTTTTATGAAGGAGTTATCAAGTGGTGATTGAATGGAATGCTCTGAGTTTGTGGGTGATTGGATAAGTTTTGATCGACGAGTGATCGAAGACTGCACTTATTTAGCGAAACAGTTAATAATTTATTTTTATTTTCGTAAGTAAGATCTGCGAATCAGGCAGCATGTTGTCTGTTCCATGTCAGGTCATCGGATTTAGTTTTCGAATTATTCCGAATTTCTTACAAATGTAACTGTTTCATATTCGATTTAATGAGATTTGATGATTTCAAAAAAAAACACTAACAATTAATATAATTAGATTCTACCGCCATAAAAAAAACATAAAAAAATCTAATACAATTAAATTTTAATTTTTTTTAATTACCTTGGTAGACTCAATTATTTATTTATGCAATGCCAGTTCATTTTTTTAGGAACAAAGGTCACTACAATCTCTAAATTTATACATCGGGATCAATTAACTCACTTAATTATTTAACCAATTAAAAATACTACTCTCTATTTCATCGACTAGGGATATTATTTTATATTTTTAGGACATTTCACTCTTAAATTAGTTCATCAGAGTCCCTAGACAGGCTAATTTAATTAGTTTTTTTTTCCGGTGATAATTTAGAAATTAATTGACCTAAAAGATGATTCTTTACTTAATATTTTAAGAGTACAATAATATTTGTGGTTTTGAAGGGATAGACAAGCCAATTTCAATATATTATGATGGATTTTACTTTAAATTGAGAGGATCAAAACAAATTTCAATATATAAATTCGTGATATAAATTTATAGATATGAATGGCCCTACTCTTAAAAACATGTATATTTCCTTTTAGCAATCCGAAAAGCCAGAGCTACCGCTAAAATGTTGCTAAACTTGAGTGCTGTCTAAAATTCTATAATGTACATCTCTCGAGAGCCATCTACCAAATAAACCTCTGGACACCAGGTTCATGGCTCCAAACAAGAACATCTTCATGGTGAAGATATTGATTACAAAATACATCAGTCCGGTAAGGATGAAATTTCGATTACCATCGATAAGGGAACGAAGCATCAAGAAGTAGAATGGTATAGTATAACATCTAAATAAGCGGAGCAGGAACACTGCAGCTGTAGCCAAGAAATATGCCAACACCCACGTTCTAGGGCGACCTTTCGCTACCAATAGACGATAACAACAAGGTGTAAATGAGATAAATTGAATGCTAAAGGAAGAAGAAAGATATAATACTAACCCAATATGCTAAAGATCGAAAACCATGAATAAACATGAAAGGAATCAAAAGGTACTTCATCAACCAAATGAGGTTCGATCATCTTCCTCCAGAGACAGAAGGGTTAGTGCCAATTGTCAGCAAGAAGATAGGGGTGAGCTATGCTGCAACATTAGTAATAAACTCTATTATGATATAGTGATGGAAAATAGAAGGAAATTCATAAAAAACAATGCTCTGATTTGTCTGAACTGAATGTTTAAAAAGCCATATCGCTCTGCGGTTTTTACTGTCTTCTAATATTCCATATAGATTTGACAACATTATCACCTCTCCTTCTTCCTCAACAAAAAGCCAAGGCAACATATAAATGAAGCTAATGCCACACACAAATCAGATAATATAGAATTCAGAAGTGTGAATGTTCCACTTCTTTCCTCACACTCAAACAAACTTAGTTCTCTGCAAGAATCTATTTTCTTTATTCATAGTTCAAAAAATTACGATATCTATCCTTTCTTTGCTTAGCATATAATAGTAATACAAGAATCTGAACTGACCTAAACAAATGAACAGAAAGAAAGCCAACAATAAAAGCCACAAGCAACCGACTCAAACGGAAGGCCTTGTTCTTCCAGATCCATTGCAACATATTTGCTCCATGGTTTAATGAGAAATGCAGAGGAGCTGCTGCCAGAGCAGAAACAAGACTAAAATACATCATCTGTGCAAAATGCAGTGAAACTGCATGGGCTTCTTTTGCACCTACAAGATTAAGACACAATGAGAAACAAACTATTACAACAACAAATAGACCATGATGATATGAGTAGTACATAGAACAACACTCCCATTCCATCTAACAAAATCAACAAAAGCCACCAATGTAATGAAGAAGGGGATAAATGATAAGAGAAGTTTCCACTTGATATGCCATGAAGTCAAACATCGCATATCTCATAAAAAAAACCTACAATATGAGGCGAAATGGTGTAATCTTAGCATTGAGAAGGAAGAAACACGAGATGATGCAAGACCAAGTTGATAAGCTCATTTCCCACTCCCATCAAAATGGGAGATGATAACATGCACATAAAAGTAAAACAATCACCAAAATTGAATCATGCATTCAGATCAAAACCTGTGGGATTGGTTGTTCAGGAGGCATTCATAGATAATGCCTGATATTTGATGGCATCTGCAGCACTAGTAGGCTTTCGTCTTCACATGTTTGAGTCTGCTGTGACAAAATTGCTGGAAAATAAATAACTAGTTTCTTTTCCCTGATCATTTAGCTCATCCACTTTCACATTTTTTCTTTTATTGGTTAGAGTTAAATATATGGCGCCTGTGCATGCGACAAAAACCATCCAAATAATATTTATTTGACGAATAAAAACTGCTGAGGCCCCACGCTGCAAAACAAACAAAATGAAAATAATTATAAGTTTCAGATAACAATACAGCGTCAGTAATGTTGAAATATTTATTAGAAGTTTTTATGGGTGAAGTTTGGTTGCAGAAAATCCTCTCGCTCTATATACAAAAATGAAATAGCATATCCAGTATATTGTATGCTGCAGCTCCAAAAGTAAAAATATTTATTTATTCATATTACTATAGATCACTTCTCTATCAACTCTTCCAATTTAGTGCCATAAAAGTCTGTGAACAACATCTAACAACCAACTCTATAAGCTATATTTTAAAACTATTAAGTAATTGTAAGAATTATGTACTGTAAACAAATTGTAAGAAAAAAACTTCTTTCACCTTCCATGTAATTTTAAAACAAATTGAGGTTAGCTCCTTTACCAATGCACTAAGGGGGTACTTCTTCTTCAAGCACGCAAGATACGTAACAAGCACTGCTGTAAGCGATGCCACATCAGTGTAGTAAAGAAAAGTGAAAAACCATTGAAGTGGATATAGAGTTAGGATCACAGCAAGAAATGATGCTTTACTTTCATCAAGAGTTGGCCTTAAATGGACAACTATCTTATACACAACAACGCTACCGCCAGAACACAATTTGTAGAGCGAAGAATTGGGGTGGAGGCTTGGAGCATGCTTCAGAAAACAAGGAGACCAGTTGCACAAGATACATGCCTGGAAACAAACAAGCAACATGAGCAAGTGAAAGAAAGTACCTGCAAGAATATCGTATTGCCTTTTAATTCTCAACTTCTTTAACTACGTAATGGATCTAAAAGTATCCAAATTGCATCCACTTATCAAAACTATTCGTTTTCTTGATTTCTTGCAGTAATGGAAATTTTAAAAATGCAACAAAGTCAAATCAGCTGTATTTAGTCAATTTTCATGTTCCAAGATAGAAATGCTAAACATACAAAAGTTCGATTTTTGAACTTCTTTTAGGTGAAAATGTTGAAAGACTGAGGCAACTAAATGAAACTATATGATTGTTCATATTAAGACAGATATATAGCAGTCTTCAAAAAAATATAGGTTTAACATTTGAAGAAAGAGACAGAAATCGTACAATCCAGGTGGACTAGTAATCATAGGATCCCAACTTCAGAATTTGCCCTTGCACTATTGTTGAGCTTGAGGTATGTGAAACATCTCATCCTGCAGCATCAATTAGTACTTCTTTAATTTTAAATCACATCTTCAGACAGATCATGACTTTGAAAAAAAATGAGAAAATCTTACCATGTAAGGATCAGGCACAATTAGAGGTGGCCACGGTTCATAACCCGGCGGTTCCGATTCGGAACCGCCGGGTCACGGTTTAAGAAAAAGTGGAACCGGCCCGGAACCGCCTAAGAGACGGTTCCATGACGGTTCGGAACCGGACGGTTCCGGTTCCGGTTTAGGACGGTTTAAAAAAAATTAAAAATAAAATTAAAATTTAATTACTAAAAAATGTAATTTAACAATAAAATAACTCACAGAGATAATATTACAAGAAAATAAATTCTTTTTTCTTTTAAATTAAAATGTCAATCCAAAATTTAACTAAAACAAATATAACATATATTTTATTGTAAAAGTAAATATATTATATGGTAAAGATATAATATATATATTAAAAATATACAATATATATTTTTTATCAACGGGTTCGACCCTTGAACCGCCGGTTCCGACCCGGAACCGCCGGTTCACGGTTCAACAAATATGGAACCGGTCCGGAACCGCCCTTTATACGGTTCCGGGCCGGTTTTAGTCCGGTTCCGGGTTTGACCGGTTCTGGGCCGGTTTCGGGCCGGTTCACGGGCTGACCCGGCCCATGGCCACCTCTAGGCACAATCCCATTAACAAGGATTGAAGTTGGAATTACCCATAAGTACATTATCACTGTAACTGATTCTCTACTCATCTCCTTTCCTTCTTCACCATCTCTTTGCTGTATTTTTCAACCAATTTCTAATATAAATTTTGTTATTTTTCAATTAGCAACAATAGAATACATAAATCCAGTGTTTTAAACTTCAATTGATTACCAAATCAGTGAGGCCACTAATTCAAGGTTCAATCAGTGGTTTGACCAGTCTAATTGAAAATAAAGATTTTTATCTACACATATTTGTGATATATATCTACATATCTAAAATTTAAATACATATATCAAATACAATCTTTTCTAACTTGTTCAATTCTTAAGCATTATCAATTTCATATTCACTATCAATCTCTCCCAATTGAATTAATTCTTGCATTGTTGGAGTAAGTTTGTCCAAATCTAAAAAAAAAAAAAAATTACCTGATTTTACAACTTTTATACAGCAGAAATTTTACAGAATGCGGACCAAACATTTTAGGTAAACACAATTAAGCACTTAAGTTTGATCATCAATAAACCATTAATGGAGATAATTTCTATAACCTATTCTAACAATTCATAAATTCTAAATTAGACCATTCATTTATTTTGAAGCAACAAAAATAGAAAATGTACCGGAAGAGTGGTATAGGCGTAGAGATCAATCGATGCAGCTACCGCAGTGGATCCGTGCACCACCGCATTTTCACCGGAGATAATTATTTTTCCCGGTGATCTTGCTTTCACTACCATTTTGGTTTCTTCAATTCTTAATTTCAATTAGTTTAGGCCTCTTTGGATCCATTCTAATGTAAAATTTATTTCAATTCATTTTATTTCTAAATGAATTCTACATAAAAATCATTTGAAAAATAATTTTTATATTTGATTTTTCGAATTTTAAATATAAAAATAATATTAAATAAAATAAAATAAAATAAATATTATATTTTAAATTTAAATTGTGAAATTTTTTTGAACCAAATATATATTTTGTAAAAATTCAATTGAATTTCATAAAAATTATAAAATTCATTTAAATCAAACATACTCTAAGAATTATAAAGGCTAAAGGTACCGATAAGCCCTTGCCCTTGTTTACGAGGAAAATGGAAGCTCTTGAACTTCCAATCTGTCAAACTCACTCCTTATTTAGGTCAAATTTTTATTATCAAATAAATACGAATACGAGATATATTAAAAATACTGATTTTATTATAACATTAAAAATACTGATGATTGTTTCGACCGATTGATATAACTTTAAAAAAATGATTAAAAGGACATACAAATGCAAATTATATAAAGAACCAACAATTGAAATTAATTGTCTATTGAACTATTTCTATCTCTGTTAGAAAAAATAATTGACATTAATTACTTTTGATATAAACTAGCTCCTTTATATATAACAATTTATAAAATCTAAAAATTTATAAATTGATTATATATATACAAAAAATAGCTTACCATCTTCACTAATTTCACATACTTTTAAATTTTCAAAAGTAATTATATTAATTTTTTTATTGGTATATAATAATAATTGTATATATATATTTATTGATTTATTTTTTGAAAATAGGATAAATTATTATTAAAATTGTGTAATTAAGTTAATTATAAAATTAAAATATGAAAAAACATAATTTTTTTATTCGAATAAAAAAAATTTATTTTATTTTATTTTATTCTAAAAGACATTATAAATTTTTTAATTTATTAAAAAAATTGGTAAAATATTGGATTGATTTGTAAAAATAATAAATTTTTAAATTTTTAAAAGTTTAGGGACCAAATTTATCCCTTTTTTTGTTTATTTGACTATTAAAAATGGAGGCTGTTTTGGAGTTTTTTAAAAGGTTAAAGTATATTTTATACCAAACTTTACCATGAGGTTCAACTTGTCCATTATATGACCGGTTGAAGTTTTTTTAGTAGTTTTCTCTAAAAAATATTTTATTTTATTTTTAAATTTAAAAATTCAGATCTAGTAGGAATTTAAGTTGAAATTTTTTAAATCATTTTAGTGATCTTTAATTAAGTTTAATTTGCATTATCAAATAATTTAATTTTCTAAATTGAATTGAAATGTGTAGTTATTAACAAATTTCTTATGTAATCAAAATATCATGTAGCACCTTCTTTAAAGTAGTTTTAAAAGGGCAACTTTTATTTGTCATCTATGGTGCTTGATGGGAACCCATAAGTAACTGCATTCATTTGTACCAACAACTGAACTACATGTAGATTTTTGTCCCCTAAATTATGGGATACTACTTTTTCTACTTTCACTTACAATTTAACTTTAAAAGTTCTTGAGGAAATCTAACTAACAATGGTTTATTTTGCCCTTTATATTTAGTATAAAAAAAATCAAATAAGATATAATTTAGAGCGGATGTGGTAGAAAACCATAGAACAATGGAATTGAAGGGATAAAATGAGATAGAATGTCAAATTTAAGGATGTTTATGAACCAAAATGTCAAATTTGAATGTGATTTTTTCAAAGTTATAAACTTGGTCTTATTTAATTTATGCAAAACTCAAGGAGCAAAATGTATT
This sequence comes from Mercurialis annua, assembly GCF_937616625.2. NCBI lineage: Eukaryota > Viridiplantae > Streptophyta > Magnoliopsida > Malpighiales > Euphorbiaceae > Mercurialis > Mercurialis annua. Next base: position 69,844,309 of record NC_065570.1, read on the forward strand.
TTATTGAAAAATTCAACAAATGAGCTGCATATTTGTTAGGCAAAATATATATTTGGATCCCTAAATTTATGCTATTTTTTATTTGAATCAGTAAACTTCCATTTTCAAAATTCAATCTATATGCTTTTAATTTGATAAGAGATTGGATTCATGCGTCATGAAAATTTATGGACTCATCAAATTGAATCAAAAAATATTTAATCAGTCACAATTCTTGCCATTTTTTAACACCAAAATTTATGTACATGAATAAAAGAAACAAACAAAATAATAAAAAAAGATTGAAGATAATTATACAAGAAAGCTAGCTACAAAGTATGCTAGATGCAAAGATGGTGGTTTCATGATCACCACTATCTCCATTTGTGGCAAAATAGCATATAGCAACCTTTTGTTTTTATAAAAGCTAATTTGCTACATTTTTATCCAATCCCATCAATCCCATCACTTACTGATGTGTAATGCACTCCAATGTTATACTTTCTTCTTTATTAAGAGGTTCTTCAATTTTTACATTTCTTCCTTCTTCATTGTTCTTGCCCCATAATACACCATAAAGCCCACCCACCATCAAAATTGCCCCACCAACACTGCCATTGAGATCAAAACAAATGTATCAATTTGTTGTCGTTGCTGTATTTTTTTTTATTATGGCCTAATATTTTATTTTAAGTTTTTCAGCAAACGGCAATCATATGACGACCGCTGTTTTATTATTTTAATTTCTCCCTGCAATTGTATTCTATAATTTAAAAAAGTTATTAAATACGATTTTGGCTATTCATTCGTTTAATATTTCACATTTCAACGAATATTAAAAACTAATGAAATTTATTTTTGAAAAATGAAAATTTTGTGAAATAATTATTTTCCATGATAATGGCATTTGTGTTTATGAAATGTAAGTTGAGATTGGGACCTTCCCCAGTGAAGGGTTTCTCTCCAGAAGAAAGCAGAGAAAATGGCAGTAATTATGAGGGCTAATGGAGTAAACATTGAAGTAAAAACTGGGCCTTTCTTCTCTATTGTCCAAACTTGCACCCAGTAACAAATTCCTGTCACAATTATCCCCTGCAATTTTCACTTAAAAGTTTGTATTAATGTTGATTAGGCTAAATATAAATGTAATTTCTTTTTAGCAGTTTACTGCCGAACATTTATACCATTCGAGCTATTACTCGTTGGTTATAAATGTAATTAATAAGAGTACGTACGCAATAGGCAACAGCAAGAAGATGAACATCCCATCCAAGCTTCCAAGCCGTTGGATTTCTCTCAACTGCAATTGCCCAAACCGCAGATTGTATGCAGCAAAAGAAGCATTGTAGAGCTGTAAGCCGTAGTTTTGATGGATACTCCTTCACAATTGGACCCTAAATGCAATAAAAAAAACTTCTATATTAATAAACATCAGCAAAATTTCTTTTCTAGACCAAGTCGAACTTTTCACGAGGAATTTGCTACTCTGATATGATCGAGTTCACTCAATTAACAAAAAACAAGGATTATTAATTCCACGAGTCGTTGAACTTTAGAATTATTTCATTTTGATTTGTTTCATTATAGTAACTAAATTTTAATTTCATTTCAACAATAATTTTTTGATTTCAAGTCAAATTATGCAAATGTAGCAATCCGTGTTTGATCTTTTTATGTCATCGACAACAGAAAATCAACTAAATACTCATGTGGTAAGTGGCAAAAAACTTTACCTGCAAAACCAACCATAGAGACCAAAGAATATTAGCTGTGATCATGAGAAGAGAGCCTTTAATCCAATCTCTAGAGCAGCATCCCTTAATTGATGATTCTTGATTATGATGATCAGAATTGGGTTGATACCATGCCATGAACTTCAGTGCAGGACCCTTTACAAATGCAAATACTAATGCACCTGAAACACCTATAACTGAGCCTAAAACCTTGGCAATTCCATGCTTATGTTTTATGGAAACAAATTCCATCCTGAAATACTATGTTTATTAAAATCCAAATTTTAACAAAATCAAGAAAAAAAAATGGGTATTAATTAATTAATTACCTGAACAAGACTGCCATTAGAAAGGTTATGGCAGGAATAGTATTAGTGGTGGCAGCAGCAAATGTTGCAGTTGTGTAGTTGATTGCAATATAGTAGAGATTCAAACTCAGAGTAAGTCTGCAAATTATCCAATGATTGGAAAACTCTTTTATTTCAATAAAATAATTAAAATAATATGTTTAATTAATTAGTCCATACCCACACAAGGAAACAACAAAGATTTTGCAGAGTAATTTATTTGACAAAGGAGGTGCCTTCTTTCTGCATAATTGACAAAAATCAAGGAAAGAAAAATACAGAAGTATATATTATTTTAATCACTGAAAATTTAATTATAAATACCTATCAAGAAAAAGAGCGAGCGGAGCTAATGCGACGAATGCAAAAGCTTGTCGATATACGACGAAAACGAAAGGGTTCATTCCTTTAGAAATGGCAGCTTTGGAGAACAAAGCCATGCCTGCATAGACTAACTGTGTTAGCAGCATCGCAATGTAAGGCTTATAGTTGTTCAGTGCACTGCCATAGTGAAGTAGATTGTTTTTCATAGTGCACTTAATTTGTGTATGTTTTTTTAAAATAAATACAAAATTTAGTGATCAATTTTGGCTGTATTTAGAATCACAAACTCTTCAGTATATATAGACAAGTGTACTTGGCTTTGCACTCAAACTTTGCTACTTAATAGTAATAATTTATATTTTTAGTATTCCTTTTTTGGGTCCTCCACCTCTTTTTTTGAGACACTCTGCCTTTTCTTTTTGAGTGCATCAATCTGCAGGTTCATTAAGCCAATTTGATCTTCTTAGAATATAATTTGTGTGCATTCATTATTATTATCATGACACTATACTCGGTGATATAATTAAAAGCATTTTTCTACATGTGAAGAGGTAATTTTAACTCTTTATTTCATATTTCATCAATTATATTTATTTTTTAATTTATTAAATTTTTTTTATATATATATATATATACTTTTGCTATTTTCATATTAAAATATAAATTAAAATAAATAAAATAAATTATTTAATTAATATTTATTGAAAAAAGTAAAATAAAGAGTTAAAAATTAGAGAGGCTATTAGTGTAAAATTAAAAAAATTAATCTTTAAATTTTACGTTTTTGGTAAAATTTGATTGGATTTTATTGTTTAAATATAAAATGACCTTAAAGGGTATAATAAAAATTTATTTATTAAATTATAAATGGATTATATTATATTATAATTAATAAAATAATTAGAGTTACTTTTTTTTTATTAAAAAAACATCTAATTTTAACTTATTGATATATTTTTTTTAAAAAAATATATAACTTATTTAAAAATTATTAAATTATATCTACTCTAATATAAATAAGATAATTTTAAATAATTTATAAATTATTAGAGTATTTAAAAATAATTAAAATAATTTTACATATTATAAAAATAATATATTTTAATTGCGATAATTTTGTCTAAACAATTACATTCAAACAGCTATCAGCTGTTGGAAAAAGACTAAAAAATGGAGTTTTTCCAACAACAAATGTTGGAGGTTCAAAAAATTTCAAAAAACTTTTAAGAAAACTTCATCAAACGCTTAATTAAAGCTTTTTGAAAAGCAAAAATTAAAAGTTTCACCAAAAAACTGAACCAGACGCCCTTTAAGTGTCGAGATGAAAGTTGTGCATATTAGGGATTAGCTTCGCTTTTAACGGGATCAGTTTCAAGAGATTATCTGCAACTATCTTGCTAAAGACATGTGCTGTAGGTTTATTGAAATCAAAATATTTAATTATTGTTTATTTTTTTATTATTAAATATCTCATTGATTTGTTATACGAATGATGTGGCACAAACAACACAACCGTAGTATTGGATAATTATTCCCAAAAAAGTAAACCCCACAGTCCTGCCCATCTAAGATCTTTCTGTTATATTTATTTTGTTTCTTTATCAACTGTTTTTCTTGAGGTTGATGAAGCTTCCAATTTCATTTTTTAATTTAGGGATATCGATAAAACAAATGTTAATGTTTAAATTTTATAGCAATTTAATCTCATTGTTCAAAACGTTATAAAACAAAATCTAATTTTTTCTATTTTTGCATTTTGTAGCCAAAAATTATTTTCTAGCCATTTTTTTGCATATGTGACACACCAGAGTGCCACGCCAGATACATATATTGGGAAAATAAATCTTAATGTTTTGTACTTTTGCATTATATAGACTAAAAATAATTAAATTGATTAAAATTAGTCTTTTTTATTTATCTTTTCAATTTTATTTTCTATAACTTTTTAAATATAAAAATAGTTTATGAATGATTAATTTTTTACTTTTTAATTGATTTTAACGATGAAATGTTTCAATTTAATTTGATGAAAATCAAATTAAAAGAACATATGAGCCCGATTGATTTGGTTATTGGTTATATTTTTTATATTTTCATAAAATTAATTTTATTTAATTGAAAAAATAATGATAAAGTTAAGTTTTTCTTATGTTACTTTGAAACAATTAAGAAATGGCGGAAACCAGGTTTAGGCTACATACTGTAAAAGCGCGAAATGTTAAGATTTTTTTTACAACGTTTTAAAATGTTGGAATTTAACACGCCAATAAATATATCTGACATAGCGTTACGATGGGTGTTGTGGTATTGAATATGTGAGGTGGGAAAGTTTCAGGAGCCACGTATATAAAAAATAGCCGGAAGTTAAAAATTGGCTACATAAATCGTTGCAAAATTGAAACATTGGGATTTGTTTTGCCAATACCTCTTTGATTTGTTATTTTTAATTAAATAAATTTTTTAATGTTTATCGTGGTTGAAAGAATTTCAATGCTAAAAAATTGAAATATTTTAACAATGAAAAAATTATTTGATTGAAAAATTTAATAATTATTTATTTTTACTATTTTAATAAGGCCTCATGATAAAAAAAAACTCAAACCTTTACGACTTGTTGCAATTTAAACAGACCTTTTATTTTTTGCAATAATAGCCAATTTTTGTTTTAATGATAGCCAAATTGGTGGCCAAACTTATTGCTTTCAATTAAGATATTAGGCTATTATTATTTTTTGATGTATAATAATATATTAAAAGTCACAAGAAGTAGCAAAAAACTCAAAAAAATTATATAAAAAGTGCAATTTGGCTATTATTGCAAAAAAAATGCAATTTGACTATTATTGCAAAAATTAAAAGGTTTGGTTTAAATTGCAACAAGTCATAAAGTTTTGGATTTTTTTTTGCCATTAAGCCTCTTAATAATTATTTATTTTTATTTTTAATTTTATCGTTTATAATTAAAATTAATTTGTCTTTTTTTATCGGTGTGTTTGATATTTTTCATAAAAATTAAAAAATCATATTCAAATGAAGATAAAAATTGTATATCGTTATGTAGTAGTCACCCGTAATATATTTTTTGGTAGATGTGTCATTTGCTTATATATATATATGATTAATCCTTGTAAATGAAAGATATTAAAATGTAAAAAATTAATGTTACATTATAGATGATTATTTTTTAATAAAATTACTTTTTTATATTTAAATAAATTGAATTTTGTAATATTTATATTTACGCTAAATTATCTATCAATTTCGTATTTAAAGAGTATTTGTTAGTGATGTGGCTGTGTCATCAAGAGCACTAATCACGGGTGATAAATTATTGGTTGATGGCTATTGTCTATTGGAGCAACTTTGCTCAATTAATTTGTGCACATAATCAATTATACACTTAGTTATGCGTTGAACATTGCTGGAGTATATAATTATAATAAGATCATGTTTCCTACGACAAAAAAATTAAACTCAAGTAGAATTAGGATTTTAATTTAAAGCTCGACTCTAAGAATAGAGAATACAAAGTCAACGAAATAAAATATAACCTGGATTTTGAAAGAAAAATAATCCAAATCCGAACAATGGTTAGTATATTTTGAAAGATATTTATGTATAATGAATTATTTTTATTTAAATTTTAGATATTTCATTTAATTTGACATTACAATGTTAAAATCTAAAAAAATGTCTACCGAATCAAAAAAATAAATTAATATCTTATTCATTCTCACTTCATACATTGTGTATCAAACTTTCCATAGAGGTTCGTAATTGACAATATATATTGTTCCTATTTTTAGCTAAAGGGCTGTTATTAAATCATTTTTTATTTAGCTGGAATAGTTGCAAAAGCCCAAAGCCGAAGCCCACCCGAGGACCGAAACAAAAAAAAAACACAATATCTCTAACCGAGACCAACAAATATCAACATTTTATCTCGGCCCAACTCTAGTAATAACCGTGGTAACCCACATTGCAGGATAAAATCATGAGTCTGAGATAACACTTGACTTCTAATCTTAAAATCAAGCTTACCCTCAAATAATTATCTTTTGATACCGAATATCACCTGATAATAAGAACCTCTGACAAGGATATTTTGACGCAATACCCCTGCGTATCTCGCAAAGGGCAAAAAAAATTCGAATCTGTCACGTCATCACAAACCCTAACGATCTCTGTCACATACAGCATCCTTTATAAACATCTCTAAACAGGTAAAATCAAAAAATATTTTTTTTTCACTCTTCAGTCTATCTTTCACTTCTTATTTTTATTTCCTATTCCTAAAAGGGATGAACTAGGTGTTCATTCCTAAATGGGATGAACAACAAACTGTTCATTCCTAAATGGGATGAACAACAAACTGTTCATCCCTAAAAGGAATGAACAATCCGTTGTTCATCTAAAACGGATGAACAATTCATCCCTTAGACGTGAACATAATTTATCGGGTGGTGGCAGTTGGGTAGGGCAGCGGCGGTTTCCGGTGGAATTAGGTTTAGTTTTAATTAAGGTTTTAATTGTGGTTTATTAGTATTAAATTATGGTTAATTATGTTTAAAAAATATAATTAGATAATATTATTCTTTTTTTTGTGTTAGAGGGGTATTTTTGATACGAAAATACAAATTTTGAATTAATTTGATAGGAAAATGTAATTTTTGGATCTGGTTGAACTAAAAGCGGCGAAATTAACTGATTTGATATTTTATGCCAAGTTGAGGGGGTGAATTGATCCTTGTTCAATTTAGTTGTGAGAGAACTACTAACGGAAACCCGATTGCCTCACGTAGACCAAAGAATTGTATGCCCACTTGGAAAATAGACATGTGTAGATGAAATGTGCATAATACGTATGTTTGCAATAAACTTTCTTTATGGGAATTATGCCCATCTCCTATTCTGGTGTAAAACCGAAAAACCCATTACTTGTTCATGTGGGCTGTTCCAACTTTTTGCCCTAATTTGTAAGGGGGCCGTTTGGTTGGGCAAAAAAAAGGGGAATGGGAATAGAAATGGGATGATTCCATTATTTATGTTTGTTTTGTCAAATTACACTAGGGAATGGGAATGTGATTACCCCTTCAATGGAAATCACCCATTCCCCCCTTACCCCATGGGAATAGACTTTTGAGAATGGGAATCAAAATTTAAAAAAATATTCTAATGATAAATAATAAATATATTATTATTAAAAAAATTATTTTTAAATTTTAAAAAATATACTTAAAATAAAAAAAATATTTTTTTAAAGAAAAATAATTTTTTTAAAATAATTTTTTTATTTTTTTATCTTTTAATTTTTTTTTAATTTTTTTAAAAAATAATTTTTTTATTTTTATTTTTTAAAAATAACTTAAAAAAAATAATTTTTTTATATAAAAAATTTAAAAAAATAATTTTTTTTAAATAAATAATAAATAATTTTTTTATTAAATTTACCCATTCCCATTCCTACACTTTGAACCAAACAAAAAATGAAATCAATCATTCCCATTCCCATTCCTTCCCATTCCGATTCCCATTTCCAACCTTAAACCAAACGGCCCCTAAGCTTCTTCTTGGTTTTGTTTTCATCATGAATGTCAACTCACTATACATGTTCCTTTTAGTTTTTGAAAAAATGACTCAATTGTCTCTTTTTGGACACATCCATCACATAAAATTATGAACCATCTATTTAATAAATGACACGTAGCATGATTATTTATATAAACTAATTAATAAAAGGCACAATTATTAATAATTTTTTTCTTGATAATTATTATTAATGATTATTTAATGTATTTTATTTAGAATTAATATGCTTTTTATTAATTGGCTCATGTAAATAATCACGACGCGTGTCACTTATTAAATGAATGGTTCATAATTCTACGTGGTGGACTTGGTTCACCTAAAAATTTCTCCACCTTGCCAAACTGTTTATATATATTTTTTAAATATTTATAAAGCAGTACACTGAACAAAATATATATATATATATATTTATATATATATATACTGAACAATGAAGCATAATAAAAACAACGAAACCCTAAATAATGTTTTACAAATTGAAAATTAAATTAAAAAATAATTATTTTAATTATAAATTTATTTTAAAATTAATTAATAATTATATATCATGTGAAATATAGTTCAAGTTCTATAAATTAATATCTTTTTAATTAATAAATATGTAGCAAATCAATGAGAAATATTATATATACTAGTTTTTTATGCATTATGTGCTAGGCATGTGTCTCGTAATGCGACTCATCGATTTATGTATTAATTATATTCATTATAATTATACTATTTTATTTTATTTATAATTAATATTATTTTTTTTATTTTAAATTAATATAATATTTCAATTTATTAATTTTTAAAATTAATTTACATCAGTAATATTTATTTATAATTATATATATATATATATATTATGTGTAATCAATATTAATTTATTATATTAAAAAGTAGTAAATATAATATCATATTCATTATATTTGTTATAATTTTATTTATTTATTCATTTAAAATTATAATAAATATTAAATGAGTTTGAATCTTTGTTGGATTACTGAATATATTAGTTAAGTATGCTATTATATTAATTAAAAGACATAATCATGATTCATGGCTTTGATTTATTTATTTTATATTGGATGATATTATACTTTATGAGTTAAATTAGGATAATTATTAAAATATTATTACGAATGTTATTATAAATATAAGCTTCATATACTATATTATATTGATTAAGTTTATTAATACTGAAATCATTATTAAAAAAGCTATAGTTTTATTTGGATTAGAAAATATCTTAAGTATGAGTTTAATTAGAATAATTAAAAAATTATAATTAGGAAATATTTTATGAGTTAAACTAGAATAATCGTTATATTATATAAATAATTAAAATATTATTAAGGGTAATAATATAATTTATTTTATTACTAATCACATTATTAATAAAAAAAACTATAAATTAGTATATAAAGTTAAAAATTTAGTTAGATTTGGAAATATCTTATGATTTGAATTAGAATAATTAAAAAATTATAATTAGAAAATATTTTATAATATTATATTAATAATAAAAATAATATTAAGAGTAATTACACAAGAACGTCTTATCGGTACTTTTATATATAGTTTAGGCTTAATTACACAAAAAATCACTAACTTTCGCGTGTTTTTGGTATTTAACATAATTTTTTTTTCTTGACATATTTAACATCGGTTGCGTTTTTTTTTTGAAAAATAGTGTCGTATTACATTCAAAATGATGTCGTTTACATCCAAAACGGCGTCGTTTTACATTCAAACGGTCCCGTCGTCTTATTTGTCAAAAAGTGATAGATAATGTTAAATATGCCAAGAAAAAAAGATTATATCAAATACCAAAAACATGCAAAAGTTGGTGATTCTTTTTACAATTAGGTCTATAGTTTAATATAGGGAAAAAAGTCATTTATGATCTAAAGTTTGGCTCCGGGATCAAGTAAGCCTTTAACGTTTAAAAAGGTTCAAATATGCCCCCGACGTCTTAAAAGTGAACAGCCAAGCCCCCATTTTAACTTATAAATGAGATATTAGACCCTGGTTGTCGAAATTGGGGGTTTGGTTATTTATTTTTCAAGATGTTGGGAGCATATTTAAATTTTTCCGGACGTTAAAGGCTTACTTTTTTCCGTTTAATATAGAGTATAGATATAGATTTGGCAAACTGTGATGATTTTGAACTTATCCATCAATTGGAAAAACATTAAGCATGTGTTCTAATTCTAACATATGATACTGTCATGTGATCAACAACTACTGCACCTATTACGGGTGCACATAATAGCGAATGATTTCTCTTTAGAAATTCATTGTCAAATAGTTTGTGGATATAGTTTGTGGTTTTTAAATTGGCCAAACGATTAAAAAAGGCCAAACCTTTTATAAAAGTTTCATAAAAGTCCAATTTTTTTAATTTTATCCAGTTTATCATAAAACGTATGATTATGTTTCAATTTTATTTAACTACACAATTTTTCTTATGTGGCGATGATGTGGCATTTTAGGCGCCACATCAGCAAAATTACATAATTTGACAAAATTGAAACGAAATCATGTGTTTTTGGACATATTGGATAAAATCAAAAGATTTGAACTCTTGTGAAATTTTTATAAAAGATTTGGTCTTTTTTGTTCATTTGGCCTTTTAAATTTGACCTAGATATAGAATCAGCAATGATAGAGTGTTAGGGATAAAGGTTTAACTGAAGATTAAACCGGAATTAAACCATTATTTTTGAAATTTCTAATGTTTTAAAAAAGTAAACCTTTCCAGGTGCAATCAGTTTTAATAAAACTTTTCAAAAAATAGCAATTTTAGCCTATTTTAATTTTTAGTTTTCAATTATTGAAATTTATCTAATTTAATGATATATTAATGACCAAATGACTAAAAAAAGCCAAATCTTTCATGAAAGTTTCACAAAAGTCCAAATCGTTAATTTTTTTCCAATTTGTCCCGAAACGCATGATTTCGTTTCAATTATGTTCAACTACATAATTTTGCTTATGTGGCGTTGATGTGTGGCATTGCCACATCAGCGCCACGTAGGCGCCATATGAGCAAAATTACATAATTGGACATTATTGAGCAAAATTACGTAATTACATAGTTGGACATAATGGGGGATAATTTTCATCTATGGTCCCCAAACTTTTTTGGTCTCCCCAAACCGTCCCTAAATTTCAATTTGTATCTCAACTGTTTCCAAACTTCAATTTAGTAAACCAACTGTCCTAACCATTATTTTTTGATTAACACCGTTACTATTTACTGATTTGTCAACTATTTGAAAAAAAAAACAATTTTTTATTTAGATATTGACATGTCATCTAAATAAATAAATTAATAAATATATCCAAAATTTACACATGGCATTTAATTTTTATTTTAATACTAAATTAAAATTCTATTTTTTCCATGCTTTCCCCACTACCTTCCTGCTCTCCGCCGCCTCCACTGATTCTTCTTCTTTTCATGCTTTTGCCTCCTACATTCTTTCCACCACTGCTTCCATTTTCATCCCATTGTGTTTCATAAACAACCCACTTCTTTTTTCTATTCTATCCACGGCCGGCTCCACTACCTCCACCACCGCTCGCCTCCGCCTTCACTTCCGACACCACAATCTCTCCAGCTCGTCAACTCTCGAGCGTCAGCAGACCTAATTAAGTGTCAGGTTCGTCGTTGTTCCATCGCATTCTCTCATTTTCGTCACGTTGGCGTTCGTCGTGTTTCTGTTCATCGGCTCTCCCAACGTTGCCACTGCTCCGAACATCATGGTATTTTTTGAGATTTTGTGATATTTTTAAGATTTTGATTGCATAAGATGAGTTTAATCCATGGATAGATTTGTATTCAAATAATATGAGTGAGGTATTGGGGAAGAAGAAATAGATTTAGGGTTTATAGTTTGTATTCAATCAATTTTGAGAAGTATTAAAAGTAGCGAGGTGGAGGGGCAACGCGACAGCAATGCTGCCGGGGTAGATGGCCGTTGAAGCGCCGGAAGCGGCAACATCAAATGCTTAGATTTTTTTAGCTGTACTTTTTTGTATTTAAAACAATTATACTATACATTAAAACTGAAAAAAACGAAAGACCAAACAGCATAGATGATTGATCAAAACGCACCGATGAAAGCATAAACTGGTAGAACGACATTAAAAAGATGGCCAGGCTATTAGACATAAACAAGTCCAAAGAGATGAAAAAGTTACAGTTAAACCCTTATGAATGTATTGTGGTTAGACTTGTTATTATTAAAAATAAAAATATTAGTAATTTTGTATTTATTAATTATTTTTATATGTAGAATATTATTAGTTATTATTAAAATTAAAAATTGTTAATTTCTGCCATCCTGGCTTTGAGGGCAGCGATGGCGGCATCACGGTGGTAGTGGCGTTTTATTTTGTGCTTGAGATATAGAGAAAAAAATATAATGGAAAAATTTAAATATTTGAGAAAATATGAGTTTTGTCTTATGTGTTCAGTAGTGCTGTTGTATTTCAGTGTGTGACATGGCGTTGTATGGCAATAATAAAAGTTAATATATCCACCTAGGCGTCCAGGTAGGGTGCCATGTCATTAAAATTGATGGTGTTGATTACAAATTAACGGTCGGGACAGTTGGGATATTCAATTGAACTTGGAGGATGGTTGGGATACAAATTGAGATTTAGGGACGGTTTGGGGAGAGAGAAGAAAGTTTGGGAACTGTTAGTGAAAATTACGCTGACAATGGGCCATCAAGCATGAGTTAACTACTTAGATGGGCTGGATTCTCAACTATCTTCTCTACTATCAATTGGGTTAGCAGTGAGTGTCATCACGTTCAGAGTTCGGCCTACAGTTATACTATGAAAACTTTATGGGCTATATAGGCAAATCACTCCATTTTGCATTTATATTTGTACCTTATAAATATTTTTTTCAAAAAATAAATAAATCAAAATTTATACTCTCTTACCCAAAAATAAAATATACTAGGATAATTATGTCAATTACACGTGTTCGGATTTCATTAGTTCTTTATATATAATTGTCACACTATTCTTACCCGCCACCACGAGAATCAACCATAGCTAACGCTGCATGTCATCAGCCAAAGCCGACTATCGTCAATTTGATTCAGTTTGATTCAATTTAATTGGTTCACTTCTATTAATTTTTTTAGAAAAATTACGTTTACTTTCAATTTAATTTAAATTAATTTACTTTAAATATACATTCAATGTACGTTAGATTAGTTAACTTAAGACTTATATTCAATGTAAAATAATGGACGTTAGATTAGTTAACTTAAGACTCATATTCAATGTAAAATTATGTTTGCATTCAATTTACGTTTGATCATCACCAACAACCCATCCTTAAACCCTAGCTCTTAAATCCGATTAAAGGTAAAATAAGATTATATTTTTAGGCAGATTTAAATCAGTTGAGAAATTTTTACTCAAAAAATAATTTATAGATCACTAATGTAAATTTCAAAAAATGCTCTATTAGTTAAACTTTCGAGTTCTAATAATGTTTGAGAGACTTTTGTGTACAATAACTTATAAGTCGCTAGTGTCAAAAAATTAATTTTTTTAATATAAGAAATATCATCAAAAATGTTTTTATAAATTAAATTATTTATTAATTAATAATTAGTAACTTTTGAATTCTAATGATGATTATTTTTATTATATGTTAATAAAAATATTTTTTTAGTTTTATTATAAATAATTTTACAAAGGCACTTATTTCAATTTATTGTGCTAAATAAATTACATTTAAAATTGTACTACCAAGTTATTGGTAAAAAAGAAATAATTGTACTACCAACTCTATGAAAAAGGAAAAATAATTGTAACAAAATTGAAGATTTGTAACATTTGTTGGCTTTATCCCCTTTTTAGTAATTTTGTTTGGAAGTATGAAGTAATGGAATCAAAATAAATAATGTCATAATGGACCCACCAGATCTTCCAATACATTGAACCTGCAGCTGAACCCTCTATAATTACAAATATTCATATTTCATACTATTGTATAAATTAGCCACTAATTTTATTTTATTTCTTGAGGGTTCTATTCTTGTTCTTGATAATAAATATTTTGTTTTTATATCCTGGATTCCTGCCTTCATTTTAGGAAGTTGAGTAAAAAGTTTCAATCTTTGAGAAGCTTCAGTCTGGAGTTGTTCTGCTGCAGATAAGGTTAATTTTTGCTTTTTCTATTAATGTGAAAATTTGTGGAGTTATTTTTCTTGTGCTTGTTGTTTTTTGTTTCATTTTAGTGGCGGTTGATGTGGATTTTAGTAATTTTGCTGAGATTTTGTTTGAAGTTTAAACATTTTAATTGTGTTTTAGAAAAAGGGTTGATCTTTGAATTGAATATGCATGCTTGAGGATCTAGATAAGTGAGGGATTTGTAGAGTTGCTTAAAAGAGGCCAATGGGTATGGTTTATGAACTGATGATGGTTGATTTTTGACTGAGATAGAGCTTGAAAAGTACATGATTTAAGGTTTTAGGCAAATGGGTATTTGAATCTGATGTGAATTTGTTATGAAATGAAAGGGAATTTGTCTCAAGGTGGTATGGTTTCAGGTGAGCTTCCTTTTGGAGGCCTTGACCTGCAAGGATCCATGAGGGTTCATCATCAAACACAATACCAGCATGCTTTAAATCGAAATACACACCCGGTTCATCTCCAAGGCTCCTCTATTCATCCCTCTATTCGCTTGGGTTTACCGCTGACCATAGGCACCATGAACCACTCTGATCAGACCATGTCCTTGAGTAATTATAGTAAGGGAGATAAGGGGAAAAATTCCGCGAGTGATGAAGATGAGCCGAGCTATACAGAGGACGGCGGTGATGGTCACAATGAAGCTTGCAGAGGGAAAAAGGGGTCTCCGTGGCAGCGCGTTAAGTGGACTGATAAAATGGTGAGGCTTTTAATAACAGCCGTTTCTTATATGGGTGAAGATATTTCTTCAGATTGTGATGGCGGGATGAGAAGAAAATTTGCGGTTTTACAGAAAAAAGGAAAGTGGAAATTAGTCTCGCAAGTCATGACGGAAAGGGGTTTTCGTGTTTCTCCTCAGCAATGCGAAGATAAATTCAATGACCTCAACAAAAGGTATAAAAGACTTAATGACATGCTCGGGAGGGGCACTTCTTGCCAAGTTGTCGAGAATCCTTCGCTTTTGGATGTCATAGATTATTTAACAGAGAAAGAAAAAGACGATGTCAGGAAAATTTTAAACTCGAAGCACCTCTTCTACGAAGAAATGTGTTCGTACCATAATGGTAATAGATTGCATCTGCCTCATGATCCAGCATTGCAACATTCCTTACAGTTGGCTCTGAGAATTAAAGAGGATCATGATAATGATGATACGAGAAGGAATCAGCATGACGATCTTGAAGAGGTCGATCAAGAAGCGGAAAATGAAGATCATGATGAATATGAGGAGACTCAAACTTCACACGGAGATTGCAGGGGAATATTCGGGGCTGTAGGGGGTTCAGTGAAAAGGTTAAGACATAGCCAGGGCCACGGAGATACTTGTTTTGGGTTCTCATCTCAGGATGACATTAAAGTGTCATTTTCGCATATGCAAATTCCTCAAGTTGATATGAATCAAACGCCATCTGAAAGTAGTAGAGCTGCTTGGTTACAGAAGCAGTGGATGGAATCTCGCGCGATTCAGTTAGAAGAGCAAAAGCAACAAATTCAACTTGAGATGCTGGAACTAGAAAAACAAAGATTCAAATGGAAAAGATTTAGCACGAAAAGGGATCATGACCTAGAAAAGATGAGAATGGAAAACGAGAGGATGAAACTTGAGAATGAGAGAATGGCATTGGAGTTAAAGCGGAAAGAAATGGGTGTTAATTTCGCGTAATTATCTCTGCCCCTTCAGATTTTGTTCATCACAACAGTTGGTTTTGCATGAAACACTACTTTCAGGTATTCATGAAGTGAGTGCTGTTGACTATATCTGCAGTGTTACTCTATTTGTATATGTTATGTAAGCTTAGGTTCATGGCAAAGACCGTAATCTAGTAAAATTGTTCCGAGCATTGAGGAAAATTATTGTTTGTGATTGAAGATATTGTTGTTACAAGAATGTTTTATCTTCATGATCAACTTCATGTGCTGAAAATGTATGAACTTGTGTCTTTTAACTTAGTTTGCGAATAGTTCATAATCCTACGTGGTGAACACTATTTTTATGAGAATTTTTCAATAAGACGCCAAGGGCTGCGGTTTTAGGTAATAGCCGCAGATACTGGCAAATTATAGTTTGAATTGCAGCTTATGTTCTGCTTTTTTAATCATCCATCTGTAGCATTTTCAAGAAATCTGGAGCATCAGAACTCACTGGAGAAGAACATTCACCTGATTTTGAACAAGCATCAAGCATGTTCATCACAGTGTTCTTTTGGGCTCATCATATTCTTGGGCTTTCAGCCATCGCGAGAGCCATTGTTCCAGTCCACTACTGTCCAAGTTGGACATAATTTATTCTAGAAAGGGAACACTAAAACGTGAAATAGGAGCGTGTAAAATAAAATGGAACTAAATTGAATAATCGAATTCGATTCAGTTTGAGATTATAAAAAAAATAAATATTTTTGGTTCTGTTTGTTTCTTTTTAAATCAATTCACATAAATCAAACTGAATCAAAAAGCCACATGAATTAACCGCTTCAGTTTGATTCAATTAAAACTATTTAGTATATTTTTATAATATCGATTAAGTTTTACGAATTGAACCATAGGAGTACTCCGGGATTAACAGTGGCGGACCCAGAAATATTTTATAAAATGGTCAAAATTATATTGAAACTTTATAAGATGAGTAAAACTGACAACAGATAAATTTTAAGGTGGGCAAACTATATAATTTAAGGTGATAAATCATATTTTTCAATTTCATATAAACGTTTTTTAAAGGGACTCAAAATTATTAGGTGGTCCACCATACGCTCTTCCTAGGTCCGCCCCTGCCGGGATATAAACCAGGGCAAAAAATGTCGAGCATATGACGAATGCAGGCTCTTTCATGAAAACGTGAAACAATTATTTTTTCCAAACTACTGTTTCCATAATGAAGTTTATACTTTAAATATCAATTCGCTCAAAAGTTTAAGGTAGCATACAAGCAGCTATTTTACCATGCATTTAAATTAAATGAAGATCAAACTTTAGACATTTTAATATAAAAGCTCTGACGTCGTATTAAATAAATTCACTTAGAAATTTAAACTGTTAGACAGGACTCTAATAATAATTTGACATTTTTGTCATGCTAACTAAAGCATTTTTTAATCGTATTTCTACAAAAGAATATTGTGAATTATTCATTTGGCATGCTATACGAACCACCTGTGTCAGATTAAAAGTAAAATTAATAAGAAAAGGGAAATAAATAATGCAGCCTACATTTTGGTTGGTATTGGCTGCTTATATAATCATTTTGCTTCTTCAAGTAATACACACAGACTTTTTCAGAAAAGAGTCATGAATTGAACAATAAGCCCATTTTGTTCTTCACTGTTGATTATTTGAGATTAAAATAGAAGTAATCACATTTTAATATATTTTTTAGGTTGGCTGCTCGGTATACTAATATAATACTATCAATATATTAACCTCGACTAATATGAATTCGAGCTAGATATAATTATATGACCATTAAAACTTTTTTACTATGTTATAACAATGTTGCATGCTCATGACTCGAATTTAAGACCGTCAAATAGGTTAGAACATCCTTTTTTTCATTATTGCATATTGAAGATGTTCTTTATTGATTAGTCTAATTTCAATGGTGATGTATCTTAATTTATATCACAAGGTCACATTTGGTATATTCTCGAAAATCAAAATGCTTTGTTGCATTTTAGAAATTTTTATGTTTGGATTGTATGTTTCAAATATACGTAGATATATTGATAATATATAGATTAGTTCAAACTAGAATTAGAACTCAAGTTATGTGAATTTATAAAAAAATTAAAGCATTAATTGATTATGAAAACCCTCTATTTTAAGTAGGAACAATGTACAAAAATGAGTCTAATGTCTACATAAAATCTTACTTATCCTCTTTATATTTTTTGGATGTCAATTAAAATTTTCTTGTTTCCACTGAAGCGCAAAAATGACCCTATCATCTTGAAAACTAAAGTTTAGAGCCCTCTTGTTAATAGAGGGTCTTTTAAGGTATTAGGGTCATTTTTACACTTCAATGATAATACGATGGTTCTAATTGAAATTTAGAAAATATAAAAGTGTCGAGAGATTTAAAATAAATATTAAAGTCATTTTTATACTTTATATAGTCTTTTTAAAATAATATAATAATAATATTAAAATGAAAATGAAAATGAAATGTAGCTTGATATAGATATGAGAACGTGGATTTTGGGGTTGATTGAAGATGAAACATGTGTATGGTTTTTTTTTTGTGGCAGCTTAATTTGATGATGTAACATTTGCAATTGTTGTTCTATATTTGGAAAGATTCTCAATTTCAGATAGTGATTGCTTTATTTCCCTATTTATCTCATTATTTCTACTGCAGTCTGCAGCTTTACAAATCATTTATATGGTGCAACTATTTGGCATTATTCACATTTAAGTTTGGCTAAAACTAAAGATGCTTCACTTTTAACAAATGTTAATTCTATCATATGTTAAATTTAAAGCTTTTTTATTATTATTAATTAACGACATATTAATAGGCAAAATTCTCTCTCAAACTGCTCCCCCCATAAACCCTAAAGCTCCACCCGCCGCACATCTCATGTTTTTGGTCAAAAATCACCTCCCCACCCTCTAAATTTCTCTATCTTTCAATAAATAAATGGTATCCCCATATATCTATGTCTTTATCTTTTTATTCTCTTCTCCCTTATGGTTTCATCTACCCTATATGGGTTTCTATTCACCCTAAATGGGTCATTCTTCTTCAAATGGGAAGCTTTACAAGGTATTTGCTCTTGATTTCAACATGAAATCTTAACACTTATAATCCGAATTTTGCATCCTTCAATCGCTTGGTGGTTCTTCGTTTAGAAGCCGATCAGAACAAGCGCCGACAAAATTTGAATTTTCTTGTGCTTCCTTTTGCAAGATTAGTTTGTAAATTTAATTTTTATAGCTTGAATATTACTCCCGACGATATGTGTAAATCTAAGGATTTCTTGTTGTAATTTTTAGATTTATAAATTTGTACCTATTTATCTAGATTTATTTTTAGATCTAGATTTTTGGTATTTTATTTTGGTTGACACATTATGTAGTCAAATAGCCTCTATATTGTAATTTTCTAGTCCCATTTACGTGGCTAGATTTGAGACTCTCGTAGTCGTTTTCTAATCTATAGATGAAACCATCTTCCGACAAAAAAAAAAAAAAAATTTAAAGCTTTTTGGATTTTTTTTAAATCTAACAAAATCTTTCAAATGCTGTAAGTTTATCATGATTTGACCAATTCGTTGAAAATCTATCTATTTTTCAAAACTGATTTAATTATGCTTGCATGGCAATTGAATGTGTAATTCAGACTCGTACGATTTTAAAAGATTGGATAGATTTTTAATAAATCGACCATCGGGTGAAATGCAATAGATTACGCTCAGCTATGATCGGTTGATGAAGAATTGCAGTTAATTTAGTTGCTAGTCCAAACTGGCTGTCCTCCATCGTTAACCAAATTTGGGTTGAAAGCAGCTCACTAATTAACTTTTATATATTTCTAAGTACTTGCAAAGTAAGAAATTGAGATGATTATGAAAGATTATCGAGTAGCTTCCCTTTTCATCTGTACTTACTAATCATTATATTTACTTACTAGATTATCTATTTAAGGCAACTACATCTTTTAGAATTGCTTTCCAGTTTAGAATGTTGATACTCTCAAGAAGCTTAGCTGATAAACTTACATGATTAGACTCTATTTATTTCATTTTTAGCTGATTATAATGGGAGGGAGAAATTCAAATTTGTTACTCTCATAAAAAAAATTAGAGGCGAAATAAAGAGGATTAGAAAGACGATCATTTTCCACCGCTAATTATCGATTATTTTCGATAGTTTTATTACTCTTTTCAATAATATTTTTTCTTCTTTTATGGTCTCATTTAGGCTTAATGTCTTAAAAAAGCCTGACTTTTCATTCGCTTTTCAATCCTACCCTGACGTTGCAAATCTGTCAATTTTACCCTATTTTGTATTTTTTTATTTCAATTGTGCCCTAAATCATAAAATTGACCTTTTTTTATTTGGAAAAAATTATCTAAATTGACCCTTTTTGCATTAGATTAATTTTTTTATATTAAATTAACCATTTAAAAAAAATTATTGAATTTTTGTCAAATAAATAAAGATCAAATTTATGCTTCAGGGTACAATTGAAATGAAAAAATGCAAACTGGGGTAAAATTGACAAATTTTCAACGTCAGAATAGGATTGGAAGGAGATGAAAGTTCGGAGTTTTTTAAGACATTAAGCCTCTCATTTATCATTTTTTTCTCTATTTACCAAACATTTTTTCATCTATTACCTTTCTCTATTTATTTTTTGATTTTGTCTTTACATGTAAAAAATACATGACAAAACTCATAAGCTATATTTGATTCATGAAATAGAATAATAATCTATAAGCATTGAAATTACCAATTTTAAGTTCTTAAGAGGAATACTTGTTTTACAAAATCATGAAATAACAATTTAATGCAATAACAATGTCATAAACTAAAATAATCAATCACCTTTCCAATTTCTAAAATTCAGTTTTTTAGAAATTATTTTCAATGTTAATGTCTTAATCGGATTAGATCCAATTTAATTAAATTTAAGAATAGTTTTTTTTTTCATTCTTGGAGATGAAAATATTGATTTATGTTGTGCAAGCAACTTGTATCTCTGAAACAATTAAAGTCACTATCTTACGATGAATTTCACCAAATATGATATGTTATGCGTCAATGTCAATGATGTCTTCAATGCTAAGGAGAAGAGATATGTCACATAAAATGTGATTAGGGACTTTAACGACGAATAGCTGCTAAGCTATAGCAGTTATGTGATTAAAGTTAATATTATTATGGCAAACAAAACAAACTTAATTCACTTTATTTCAAATATCGCAATGGAGCCTTCACCAACTTATTTTTATTTTATAATATTATCAGTTTAATTGTATATGATTACTTTAACTTAATAGAGATGTATGAATATTTTTATAATTATCATAAAAATCTCATTTAATAGCATATGATGACTATTTTAATTTATATAAATGGTTGAGGCGTGTATTTTTTATTATCAAATTTTATATAATAGCTGATCAATCAAAGGTAAAACTTATAATGTAGTATTCCTTTATTTGTTTTTTATATATAATTAAATCTTCCGAGTTTTTTCTTTAATTATAATTTTGAGTTTTAAGTTTATCAGTGGTGGATTATTGACTAATAAAAGTTAGAAGTATTGGAATTTCATGGGTCGGTCCGTCCATGACTATATTTAACCCGTATACAAACAAATAAGTACTAATTAATTATGATAATAAAACGTAAGTTTTAGTTATGAGTTATGAGTTATGAGTTATGACTCTTGAACAACCTAAGTGATTTACAATTTCATTTTTTCTCACAAACACTCGTCCTTTTCAATTATATATATATATATATATATATATATATATATATATATATATATATATATATATATATATATATATATATATATATATATATATATATATATATATATATATATAAATTATTTTTTCTTTATCTAAAAAGTTAAGGGAGTAAACTAATTCTGATGGAGACTTAATGTTCTATGACATTATTTTTAATTGAATTTATCAATTTTATTAATTACTTACAATTAATTAAGACAATGCTTATAATTAAATTAGATAATCAGGTGAAGACTTTATTGATGAATCTTGAAGATATTTGTCCATAAAATTCGTGGGGCATATAAGTTGGTAAGACATTTTTTTAACTTAAGTGAGGTCACGAGTTCGAACCGTATTTATATATGTATCAGTTTAAAATTTAGGGTTATAGTTTGCCTCTAGCAAAAGAGCTATACTCCTTGAGTAAGGATTAATATGAATGTGAAAGACTTGAAACTACTGTCTTATAGTTAAAATCCATCCAGAAAACCTTATAGACCTTGTACAAAAGAAATATTATCCCATAATACTTTTTTCGAAACTTACTATTAGCTATAACTATTTTAGATTAAATTTTGGTTATTAATAATTTATATTGAAATTAATTAAAATATTATGAATTATGAATTATTAATATTTATTAACTAAACTATTATTACTAATTAAATTAATTGGTACATAAAGTTATGATTTTTTGTCAAAAATTTATAAGGGTGCCTTTTTGATATTTGATGTAAAGCTGAGGGGGTACAATATATTTTATTCTAAGTTAACTAGTTTCAAACGACAATCTAAATATGGTCTGATGAAAATATTCATTTGTCGTTTTAACTTGTCCAAACACCAAATTAATATACATCTTTATTCAAGTATTTCACTATCATTTTCAAATAAATTCAAAATTATTATTCCATCATTCTAATCTTAAGTAATTTTATTAAATTGCAAATCACTAATAATGCTTGACTAGTAATATCCGAAACTCTAGAATATAATAAAATTCCAAATTTAAATTCCAAATAGAGTGGACTAACAAATACACATATTGTCAAAAAAAAAAAAAATAGACATTGTGCTTCTTTTTCATATTAAGATTTCAGTTAATTAGTTTCACTTACACACTTAGTTAACAAAAAAGACTAAATCTTATAAACGTGATTATCATGAATAGTTATAACTTAACACGTACATGCCTAGAAAACAAATTATCAAATTAATGCCGTGTTAATTACTTGACTAATTAACATGTCGTGTTCATATTACTCAAGTGGTGACTTTCGACATGATAATATTAAGTTGCAAACCGTCATTCATAACTTATTCAAATTGAAAACAAACTGTGGACTAAAAGGAGAAGGTTAATTAAATTGAAATCAAACTGATCTCAAATATCATATGCATTTCATGCTAAAGAGTTGTAAAGATTGGACAATCTAATACAACTTTTATAGAAAGATCAAATTTCATATCTTTAACTAGGATTATATTATCAAATCCTCTCAAAAATAAAAAAATATTTACCATTATATATATATAATATCTACCAAATTTGATTGAAAAATTAAAAAAAATTGATTGAATTTTTTTTTGATGAATAATACGTATATTAAGCCACGAGAAGTGGCAAAAGTCATTTCAAAATTTTCGCACAAAAAATAACACACTCAAAATGGCCATCACAGGCTACGACTAAAATAAAGGCTAAGAATCAAAATCCAGGGAAAATAATACAAGAAGGATTTAAAAAAAAATTCAAACCCAAATAAGAGAACTCCCTATTACAAAGTTTAAAATGAAAAACTGTCTTTGAAAAGCAGTTAGCAATAATGTACTCTTTATCCTGCGACTTGCTCTGAAAAACTCTAATTTCTGCATTTCTCAATTTTCCAGACTAAAAGATACCACAAAATCCGCCATAATGACAACATCCACCCTCCGAAACAATATGCTGCCACTGCACCATAAAATCGCCAAATAAAGAAGGACAAAATCCAACTCATATCAAACTTCTATAAAACTTCACACCAAAAATTTCTAGCAAAACCACAAATATCTACCAAATGTGTTAATAACAAATTTTGATTGAAACTTAGAAAAATCACAAACTAATTTGAGATAATCCACCGTCTAATAAATGAGGAAATTATAAGTCCCATGGTACCATATTTAATACATGTAGAGAAAAGCATAAATTCTTATTAATAAAGTGATATAAATTAAGAGAATTGAAAATATTTTTTTAAAATTAGAAAGATTATAAAAAATCCCTTTGTTTCAATAAACTAAGAAAAAACAAATTAAGTTTTAATTTGAAATTAAAGGTTGAGATAATGTTAAAATAAGTTGCAAGTGACTTTTAGGGTACTAATTTTTTTAAATCACTGTACCTTCATGCTATTTTTTAGGCATATTACACGACAACTTAAAAAATGTATTCACGCATCTTTTTTAGTTTTTGATTAAATGTTTGTCCCAACTGTACAAAGGGATCAAACAATTATAAAAATAAAAAAAATTAGAAGTTAAGAGGATACAATTTTGCTATATAGAATATAAAATAGATTAAATTGAAAGATAAAGAGTTAGATGAGGGGACATATATAAGTCAAGAGTTAAAAAGTATATTAAACCTAATCTGAAATGTAATGACATACTAATCATGAAATGATCGACCAATCATTCATGATTTAAATTATGAACCATCCCTAGTTTGTGCAATGATAAAATTCAAATGATGTGTAATTTATATAAAACCAAATACATATTTCTGTACTTTTAAACTTTTGATCTTGGCCAAATATACCATTAAATCTATATGTTATTAGCTTTATATCACTTGATTCTTAATAAATTTTTTGTATAAATGTTGTTGGACATACTTCTAAAAAAATCGTAGTTTTGATTGATATGAAACGACATCATTTCATGACTAAAAGAACCACATATGCAGGGGTGAGCGAAAAACCGGCCGACCGAATCGATGAATTTTGTTCATTTTGGTTTGGTTAAAATGGTTAATTCGGTCAATTCGGTTTTTGTATAAAAAAATTTGGTTCTTCGGTTATTAGTTTGGTTTGAATTTTGAATTATCCAAATTAACCGAACCAACCGAATTAACAAAAAATTTGAACTCCTGTGAACTTTTTTTTTAACTTTTTCAAATAATTTTGTCGGTTTTGACCAAACTGACCAAATTAACTAGTCATTTCGGTCGGTTCAGTTTTGAATTTTTTTCTATCTTATCAGGTCGGTTTGGTTTTTGGTTAAAATATTTTATTCGATCGAACGGTTAAATCTCTTAAGGAGGTGTCGGTTACGTTTCGACCGAACCGGCTGAATGCTCACCCCTAAACATATGTACAGTTAAATGGCAATTTAAATGCAAAATACTTATTAAGGGTCAACTGTGAAAAAATAACAATATACAAATTTTAGGATGCATAGATTTAATTGATACTTATTTTAAGATTTAATATTAATATTTTCTACATTTAAACATCTTTCGTCCTAGTCAACAAAAAAAAGTGTGTAGAAACACGCATGGGCACGTGATTCCACCATATTTTCTAAATAAAATAGGCCTAATTACTTAAAAACCATCCACCTTATAATTTTTTTCATTGATACCATGACCTAGGAAAATTTTCAAGTGTACCCTATTTTTGATTTTTATGTTTCATTTGTACCCCAAAATTAAAAAATTTGATAATTTAATTAATTTAGAGATGGAAATATTAAAAACAAAATACATAAATGATTAACATTAACGTTTTATCATAATATAGGTTAAAAATGAAGGACTAATCTAAACTCTTTTTCAAAAGAAAATAGGTCAATTTAACTCATTAGGTAGAGAGGAAACATAAAAATAAAAAATAGGGTACAATTGGAAATTTTTCTAAGTCATGGTATAAATGAAAAAAAATCAAGGTGGGTGGTTTTTAAGTAATTAGGCCAATAAAATATAAGTTAAAATCTTAAATACTTATTAACAAATGTTAAATTACGTAAAAGAAAATTGAGAAATGAAAGTAAGATATGTAAGAGAAGAAGTTAAACTGCAGATGAAAATGATGAAGATTGTGATCTAAAGTTAGAAGACAATTTTAGATTTTATTTTTGTTTGTGGTAGTGTCACATCACATCAAGAAAAGAAGGAGGGTCAAAACTAATCTTTGGTTAAAGAACAAATGCATGTTTCTGCTTTTTCATTATTTTTTGCAAAGCTGAAAACCACTTTTTGTCTAACAATTAGTCACTCTCTTAACGATATGGTAGTGACATTTATTTATTTATTTATTATTTTTTACCCTCAATAAAAGAAAAAAAGAGGCAGGCAACTAGCTAGCCGCACCATTAAGTAACATATAAACATCAATTGACGGTAGAATTAAGTTTATTATAAAGCCTCTATTTTGATTAAGTTTATTAGAAAGACTCTATTTAATTTAATTAAAATGTGCATCCCCATGAAACCCTAATGAATGTGTTACTATCCAGTTTTATATGTAAACTGAATTTTTATTTTAACAAATTAGAAAAATAAACGAACAACATAAAATCTGATAAATATAATAGTTTAAAATTGGTCTAATGGTCCAAAAAATGTATCATCTTCTTGTAAATCTAATTACAAATTATAGTTTTGATACTTTTATAATTTTTTTTAAAATAATATTAGTTTTGATAATCGTTCAATTTCATATATATATTTTTAGTATTTCTAATGATGAAGTAAATAAATTTGTATATTTTCTTTAAAATGATCATTTGATTTTTGTAGCTTTACATCTACAAGACTATCATATATAAATTAAATAATCGGGTTAAACTAATATTAATTTTTAAAAATAAAACTAAAATTACCAAGCTTAGATTATTAAATTAAATTTATAAAAGTGATAACAGTTTATATTTTATATACATTTTAAAATATGGTGTGAATGGTTAGTGGAAATAAGTGAAATACAATTTTCTTGCCATTTTGGTGGGAGTTTGGAAGTAAATTTACCAAGTGTTATCAAACACAAAAGTCCTTTAACAAGCAAAGGCTTATCTTGTTATCCACATAACTATATAAGTGTCTTAAATCAAGAGAAGTGGACATGAGTGACTGCCAAATAGTGAAAATATAAAAATGAATAGAGTAAAGGCAAAGAAATAGACATTTAGAGGAACCATAATGGTATTTTGTCACTACTCTTTTCATCCCCAATATTGTTTGTCGCCTCATGAGAACCTCCATTCCCTTCTTTGTTCAATGTGGGCTTTTTGAGTGCTTTCTTTAGGCTACTCTTTTTCTTATACATGAAAAAATCTTATCTTAATCCGATTTAAATTTGAATAACTCTCGAATTTAGGCAATCTCCAATCCATATACATATTTTCAGTCCAATTCATACCTATTTCACAATTTATCTCAGTATTTATAAATAGTGAAAATATATATTATCATTACTTTACACTATTCACACAAATTTATTTGTTATTTAGTTTTTAATTATATTTTATATTGTTAATTTGTAAGAATTCAATTTAGTTCATTGCATAATCGTCATGTTTTTTAACAATTTAGTTCAATATATTACAGAAGCACACACAATGCAATTTATAATGCATCAATTGGTTATTTGCGAGAGAAATATACTAAATTGGAGGCATATGAAAAGATTATTTAAATTACACTATTTAATTACTAAAATTTGAATATAACTTTTTTAATTAAATATTAAATGATGTTATATAATTAAAAAAGACCTAATAATCCAAAAACGCCAAACATTTAGCAAAAGTCTCAATTATGTCCACACATTTAAATCGTCTCAATTATGTCCAAATCTATATGATATCGTTTTAAAAATGTCCAACCCCAAATGAAGTGTATTTGTACTGATGTGTCACTTATATGACGTGTCAGTGCTTGCCACGTTGATAAAAAATAAACCTTAAAAAGACCAAACGTTTAGCAAAAGTGTCCATAATATCCAAACGTTTAGTAAAAGTCTCTATAATGTCCAAAAATATATTATGACGTGGCACGCAAGACATGCCACCTAAGCGACATGTCAACAATTTTGGGAGTTGGATATTTTTAAAACATTATCATATAGGTTTGGACATTATCGAGACGATTTAAACGTTCGGATATAATGGAGTCTTTCGCTAAACGTTTGGCCTTTTTGGGTCATTAGGCCATTAAAAAATATAAATTTATTAATTTAATATTTTTTTATTTAATTTCAAAATATAAAAAAAATGAGGTTAAATTTGTTCAGAGCTGTATATACAAATGTAAAGTGATCAATAAGTAAACATAATAAAGTTGAATATAAAAATAGAACATAGAAAATATTTGTTTAATGAGAAATAATATAATGAGAAGTAAAAATACTAAAATAATATGATTTTTATACTAAATTAGTGTTTTTGGTTCGAAATGCTTTTGCCCCTAATTTTTTCTATTAAAAAATAATAGATTGTTTTTTTTTAAAACAATTGGTCTAAATATGAGTTTATTGAATCATTGCTCACTTTTCATAAAAGAACATGTACTTCAGTGGGCACTAGAAATTTAAAAAATTGTTTTTGTTAAATTATTACTAATTGCTCTTTTCATTTTAAATTAATAAATGTTATTTTTGAAAAATTATTCTATATTATAATTGTTCAATTATTACATAAGCAAGTAAATATGGCATATACGGTTATTGACAACAGTAAAATGTATTTAAAAAGAAAGAAAATTGGTGAAAGATACAAAATTACCATTTAATGAAATAAAAGTAATTATGTTATTTTTTATAAATTAAATAAACTTTTTAATATTTTATTCATTTTAAATTGTTTATCAATTTAAAAAAGTGATATTATGACTTAATTAACTAGAGTAAGGGTCTTGGGATCATTTAATTATTTACTTCTTCAATTTGCCATGAAATAGCACATGTTCTCATGTTCCAATGATACAACTTTAGTGGCATATAAGTACTAGAGAGCATATATCATATGTATAATTAACATTGAAATCTTTTGCACATGGTTTTGTGATCACTTCCAATTTACTCTATAATCATTTTTAATTTTTAAATTTTACTTATGTCCAAGTACTTGAGTTAGTTTTTCTAAGGCTCAAAAAGAGAAACCATAATGGAGAAAAGGTTGAACTTTGAACATGCCACCATAGAAGGTTCTATTATTATGATTAAAATAAATTACAATGTGTAGTGAAAATAATCACAATCACTAATCAATATAATCATTGTGATGCCCTTTTCACATTATTAATTTACCATTTTTATTATCAAAGCTATTTAATTATGCAACTAAAGATGAACAACATGTAGGAAAAGTGACATAAATCATAACAGTTGATAAAAAAAGGAATTTCTAGTTATTTTAATCTTATTTTAGAACTTATGGGTCACATCCAAGTGATTGTTACCAACTTAAAAGTAAAGAAGAAAAAGCTTCAGTCCCAAATTCCTCTTGTTTGTTCCCTTTTCTTTATAAACCTACAAAAATTTTAATTAGGGGGAATACTATGTATTTTTACATAAACTATGTAGATTCTTAAAAGAAATAAGAGTTTTTATAATTTTATTTTAATGTTCTTATATATTTTAAATCATGTCTATATCCTAAAATTTTACAAATGAAAACAAGTTGCAAGAAAATCAATTTAGAAATTGGTTATTGAGATATTAATTACGTCATTTGAATATCAGATTATATATTTCTATAACGGAAACAAATTATTTGAAAATCGTGGACAACATTTTTTAATAAAAAAATTTGAGGAGATAACTTTATTTAACTATCACATGTTTTCGACTTTTGACATAAGTTAATTTTTTGAAAGTTTTGACATCATAATGACCATTTTAAGAGATTTTCTAAACTAAAAAAACTCAAAATTCGTAATAAATGATACATCATATGAAGTAAAATCAACTTAATTGATACTAAAAAAATAGAATGTAACTGCTCAACTTATTTTTAGTTTGAATTAGTTCAGATATAAATAAAAATATGAAATATATGAATAAATCATAATAATTATTTATTTATAACTATTTTTATTTATTAAATAATTTAAAATATTATGATTTATTATATATAGTTTTATATTTTTATATTTAATTTTATTTTGGACTGAAAAATAAATTAAATAGCTAGATTGTATTTTTATTAATATTAAAGTCATTTAACTGTTTCTGTTTACAGATTGAATATATATGCTAACAATTCATTTTGTAAGACTCTTTTCAGAGAAATTCGGAGATAGACTCGGTCTATCACGTCATCCGTATACTAAACCTATCACATAATGACATGTCATTAAAATGATGGCAATTCAGTAATATTACTATTCAAAGGTGTAAATAAGTAACAAATGAATTTATAAGATTGACATCATTTTAATGACGTGTCATAATGTGATAGTTTTAGTCTACGGATGATGTGATAGACTAAGTCCATAAGAATTTCTCCTCTTTTTAATGTAAAACATTTTAAAGAACTATTTATATCAAAAGCTAAAATTATATGGCTATCAAATGCAATTATACTAAGTAATAAATTATAATTCAAATGGTATTTGCTTTAGACGACATTCTATTAAAGACGTGAGATCAATTTTTTCTATAAGCGTTAAAAATTTGAATATATAATTTTAATTTAACTTTGAGATTTTAAAAGAAAATAGTAACTTCCATTTTAGATAAAAATAATAATAATAAAAGAATCCACTTGGTGGTTGCTTAGCTGGTGCCAGATAAAATGTAGAGGTTAATCCACATGGTAGACAGAAAATGTAAGTGTACATTCACATCACATGCCCACCACATGTGATCTAAACCCTTTTGTCTACTTGTAACTTTTTCTCTATCTGGCCCAGTAATTTTAATCTCTCTATTTCTTATCCATTTTATGTTAGAGATAAAGTGATTTTCATTAAATTTATGTCTTTCAATTAATTATGTTTAATTTTATCCATTAAAATTAAATAATTTAATATTTAGATCCTTTTAATTTTGATTTTTTATTATTTCGTCCCGACTTGAATTTATTTGATTTAATATTAAAGTAATTAAATATGATTGAATAAATTTAACTTATTTAATTATGTATATAAATCTATAAAGCAGAATAAGCTTTTTTTTTCCGTTTTCAAATCCTTCCAAGTGGCACAATTGCCAACTGTCAAACTACATGGAAAGTTAGCAAGTTTTTTGCATAATATGATACATGCAATGTTTTTAAAACCGGACCGGAGATCAAACCGGCTTCGTTGGGGGTTCATGGTTCGACCGGTTCAACCGGGTTCAACCGGATTTTTAGTTATAATAAATATAAATTATTTAAATTAGAAATACATGTATTATAAATAAAAAGTATGGTAAAATATTTAATTAAAGCTATTTTTTATTTTATTATATAAAATATAATTATAAATAATCAATGTTTAGAAATATATAGAATAATTATACTAAATAAGAGAAAAATTAATTTTAATAATTATTATTATTAAATTAAAGTTATACAATTAAGTTTATAAATAAAAAATATACATTTAAATTGAATTAATTATAAAATGTGTGAAATACAATTATAATTGATCAACATTTAGGTGTACAAATAATAATTATATTGTATGAGAAAATAAACTTAAAAAAAACGTAACTTTCAATTTTAACATTCATTATATTTTTTTCTTTTTAAAATTTAAAATAATTTATTATGTCAAATATAATTATAAATAATAGTGTTTAAGAGTATATAGAAAAATTGTATAATATGAGAAAAATAAATATATGCTTTTTTAATTTTATTTATTTGTAACAGAAATAAATCTATTTAAAAAGTTAAATTTAATTAGATATTTTCAATTGAAATTTAAATTTATTACCATAGTAATATTATTTTAATAGTTTATACATTATATAAGAATATACTAACAAATAAATAGAGTATTTTTAAAAATTAGAAAATAATAACAGCAAGCTTTTTTTAATTATTTTTTTTTTTGAAAAGATTTTTTTTTTTTAATTATTATTATTACTTAGATATTAGCTACTAAAACTTATAGAACTCCTATAAAAAAGCATCAGAGGCATTAGGTAACCTTCACCTATGTGGCCACGTGGATGAAACTGACATTGTCAGTTTTCACCAAAACTGTTGCTTTAAATTTTGATAAGGAATTAAAAAAAACGGAGTCATCCGTTTTTCACTGAAAATCGGATTTTGGCGGTTTATTCCGGTTTTATCCGGTTTATTGATCATTGGGGTTTTAACATGTAACCGGACCGGATTGGTGACCGGTTCCCGGTTAATCCGGTCGGACCGCCCGGTCCGGTCCGGTTTTAACAACATTGGATACATGTATATAAATCAATGTGATAGCTTAAGTTTTGAAATAATATAAAACTACTGAATTTCAAAAAGGAGTAATAAAAATGGGTAATGGGCATACAAATATTATGAAATTATTTTATCATAATTTTGAATTTAAAATAATACGGATATAATACATATCTAAATTTTCGTTCTCTTATAAGTTAAAAGCTCATGGTGCTAGTGACGTCTCTGATATAAATACAATAAAGATATATAGTTGATATTTTTTGGAACGAGATTTGATTATGCGAGCAGTTCGATACGAACTAAGAGCTTTTGAACTAATTTTTTTTTAAAATGTCTATATTAGTATAACATCCTACTATACTCAATTATGCAATTAAAGCATAACTTGAATCCATCCTAAAAAGCAAGAACACCTCTAGAAAAATCACTTGATGTTCTAAACATTAACATAATGACCGTACTCTTCATAGATGGTGCAATAATCAAATTATTGAAAGATTAAATTGTTAATGACCGTACTCTTCATAGATGGTGCAATAATCAAATTATCGAAAGATTAAATTCTTTTTAAGTGGACGAATTTTTTTAGTAAGAGCTTAAGGGATAAAGGATTTGATACAAAAGTTTAAATCGATCTTATTTCACTAGTCAATTAAGAATTGAGATTTAAAATTCACTAAATGAGATTCATAAAGAGTTTTTTAAACTAACTCCTAATTTAGTGCTTTATCGCTAAACACCAACTATGAGATTTTTCAATTATAATCTCTAACTTTCAAGGGTTGAATTTTCTCAAAACTAAACTTTAACTTACAATAATTATGAATTTATAAGTTTACACAAAATTAAAACTAAAACAAAGAAAGATTGATTTAAAATTGAGAGTTTGTTGTTTTAAGATTTGTAAATCATTGACCTTAAGATATTGCAAAGGGTTTATATTTATACCCATTGCAAACTATAAGTAAAGCACAAACAAAAAAAACAACTTTTGCTGTCATGTGTCATATCGTGCCCGCTACCCCCAGAGTCGCCCCCGCGGCCTATTGTCCTTCGTCAGAAATTCCAACGGCTAGTGTCATATGTCGCACTTCATTAGAGGTCTTTAAATATATTCGTTGGACATCCAACGGTAATTACGGTCGCGCTCGTGACAAGATCCTTGCGCCCGTGACAAGATCCTCGCGCCCGCGGCAAGCTTACATAAGTTAGGATTTCATCCTGGACATAGGTTGCGCTCGTGATCATCATAAGTCGCGCCCGCGACTCGGACTTCGCGCTCGTGACATCCTTATTTCGCGGGTGCGAAATCCTTCTCTCGTGATCATCATATGTCGCGCCCGCGACTCGGATTTCGCGCTCGTGACTTTCTTATTTCGCGGGTGCAAAATCCTTCTGGATAACTTGAATATTCGGTAACTTGATTTTCGCCAAAAGGTTCCGAATTGACTCCCGATGGTTCCTATGCATTCCTACACCCTTATAAAAAAGATTAGAGCACTCGTAGTTGATTGTTAAAGTCAAAATCAAGAAGTACGAAAAGACAAAGGTCCAACATAAATGTTAATTTATTTTATTTGGTTACTGAACTTTAATTTTTTTTCAATAATAAAATTTTGCAACAAAAAAAGCATACACATACTGCAACCAGAATTTACTTTATTTTTTACTTGAGAATTTATTATATATACATAATTTAATTTAAAAAATTCTCTTTTAAATTAGAATTATATGACAAGTTTTAAAAGTAAATCTAACAAAATATAATTGCCACATACATGTATTTTGCTGAAAAACCTCGTTTAAAGATAAAATCTAAAATAAAATAAATTTGATCGCCAAAATACATAAAAAAATACCATCATGATCAATTATCCCAATCAAATATATTTAATACATTCATCTTTCATACTATTTAGTGCAATATTCGACAATAGAGTTTTAAGTAGCAATTTACTCTCTCAACTTATAAGCACTAGGCAATTAGCATATAAATTAACTTTGGAGACAAATCAATTTTAAAATTGATGGTTATGCTTAATTAATCTCATTTTTATAAATTAACTTGCAAGTTGAGGGGGCAATTAACTTATAAATTGAGGGGGCAACTTGCAGAAATAGAGTTAATTGATAATAACCACCAATTTTAAGGCTAAATTACTCATATGTTTTTTACTCACAAGTTAGATGAGGATAAATTGCTATTTAAATCATTAGAGTTATAATTTATAACTTTATCAGATATGTCATAAACATAAAATCTTCTCAGCAATCAATCATTTTACAGCTAGTTTAATAGAAGCGGAATGAAAGATTAATTAGTGACCAGTTTAATAATTGAAGATGAAGTGATAACTATAGTTAACTGTGTACATCTTATTCATTCGAGTGATATGGACTATATAATTGATGGTGCCAACCACTATTATTGATTGATTGGCCACTTCAGAATTGTTACTTATTCTTGTATTAATTTCCTTGTCAATAAGTTCTATTTTGCTTATATCAAATTAAATTTGAAAAACATCATTAACTTAAATGAGCCAACTTATTTATCATCTGATTCTTAAGTTATATATATTTTTAATATTATTATAAAGTGTGCTGAACGGATAAACTATATTTTGATTGTCCTACTTCACATTTTATCACCATATTACTACAAATAAATCAAATATAAGTAGTTATAATTGTTTAAACAATAAAATTATGTACAAATTATTATTATAATATGATATTTATTCTCTATCGATCAAATTAAAAAGTTGGACTTAATTACTTAAAAACTATTCATCTTGAATTTTTTTTCCGTTTATACCCTGACTTAGGAAAAAGTTCATTTATACCCTAACGTATGTGTTTATGTTTCACCTCTACTCCGAGGCACTAAATTAACCTCTTTTCATTTAAAAAAAAAGTTTAAAACAGTCATTCATTTAGAGAAAAATTCATTTCTAATTAATCTCTAATTAGTTTAGGTTAAAAATGAAGAACTATTTTAAACTTTTTTCTTAATGAAAAGAGGTTAATTTAGTGCCTCGGGGTAGAGGTGAAATATAAATACATACATCAGGATATAAATGAATTTTTTCCTAGATCAGGGTATAAACGAAAAAAAAGTTAAAGGTGAATGGTTTTTAAGTAATTAAGCCTAAAAAGTTTAAGTATGTATCTTATTTTTTAAGAATGAATAAATAATTTTTTTTGTTACTACTCTATATTACTATATAATTTTTTTTCGTACTTCTATATTACATAATACATTAAATACATTATATTTTTAAAATAATTTTCTAATTACAAATATTATCAAAGAGGTAAACAAGAGAAAACTAAAGTATTAAAATTGGATTGAGACATGTATATTTTAAATCAAACCATTGGTATACGAATTCTTTAGATATGATTTTTAATAAAAAAAATACTTATCTTTTACACATGAAAAATTATAGATTGCAAAATTTTCGATTTTTCGTGGTAATTTTTTCTGCAAAATTGCCCTTATAATGATGGCATGTGACATGAACGACAATAACGAGTACATTATTTTCAAGGCATCATAGTATAAATGTCGAGGGATTCTCAATTATATTTTCTGTAGAAGATATCAAATGCCAATATAATAAGATAAAAATAAAAATATTTGATGTGCTCATATTTATAATTGGATTGGGAGAAATATTTTTTAGAAAATAATGTTAATATTTTATCCATCAATTTTATAAATTCTGAAATTTATAGAAAAAAATAAATAAAAATTAATTAATAAAATAAAATATAACTCAACATCTATTTTTTTTATAATAAATACATATGTAAAGAAAGTTTTTGACGAATTTTTCTATAATAACAACAACGTATATAATAATTACCTACATTTTTTATTAATTATGTTAAATTATTTTTTCAAAAATTTAAATTTTTGTTTAATTATAGATTAATTTATCTAAAAATAAATAAAAGGGCTACATTAATTATTATTTTAGTCAAAATGGGTTAATCTATCAAGAATTATAGTAAATTTGTTGCATATATGTCTTTAAATTTTGTCACTCTAATTCAATATTTTTATATTATTGTCGAATATATTCATGCCAAGTACGGAGCTAACATGGCAAAATATTATATATACAAAATAGGACATTTTTTGTATATATATATGAATGTATAACACTACACTATATCAGTTTTAGATGTGTAGTGAATATACTTAACTAAGGTCAAAAGATCTATGGCTGCATGGAAGATTTAAAAATCATAATCAATATGCAAATGAGTTATAATTGTAAGTAGATAAAATTATTTTATCTTTATTTTTACAACTAATTTTTTTATTCTTTTTAATTATTTTTAAAATATTATTATTATACTTTGTAAAATTTGTTAACCATACTATTAATAATATTTTTTAAAAATATATTAAATTATCTTAATTTTAATTGTGGGAAGAATATATAGTTTCATCTCAAAATAAATGTACAACAATAAATAAATATAACCATGACAATATCTCCCATTATTCACTCAACTTGTTGAATCGCTTACCTTTCACAAAATTCTCACAACTTGTTTTTACCATAATACAGCTCACTGCCAGCTCATACTGCCAGCTCATCTTGCTAACTGTTAACGGTTTTTGGCATCTCAGTAACATGCTTCTCTCATGTTGCTGTTATCATCCTTGTGACACAAGATCAATGGTCCAGATGCAATAGGATTATAATCTGTGTGCTTTAGTTTGATTGGTCATTGATAGATTAGCTTCTTGTATAAATACAGCTCAAGGAGCATCTTTTTCTGTTAATGAAAATTTCTCATTTTCTCAATAACTTCCTTTCTTCTTCTTCAAGTTTTGTTATGGTATCAGAGCTGGATTCTTCCAGTCTCTACTTTGATCAGTAGATATTTGTTCTTCTTCAATCAAATTGAAGCTTCATTAATGGCGAATCAGTTTCACAGACCAGAGGAATCATTTTCCAGTCCCTATTTTGTACATCCAGGTGAAAATCCTTCACTTGTTTTAGTTTCTAAGATTTTACATGGAGGTAACTATCATACATGGATTAAATTGATGAAAATGGCTTTAATTACCAAAAATAAGTACAAATTTGTTAATGGATCTATAATGATGCCTGAGTTTGATGATCCTTTATTTGCTGCTTGGGAGAGATGCAATACTCTTGTGATGCAATGGATATATGCAGCAGTTTCACCTGCAATAGCTGAAAGTATAGCTAACTTTGATACTGCTTTTGAGATATGGGAAGATTTGAGAGATAGATTCTCTCAAGGAGATTACTATCGAATTGGTGATCTATTAGAAGAAATCTATGCCTTGAAACAAAATACCTTGTCTGTTAGTGATTATTTCACTCAATTGAAAACTCTTTGGGATGAACTTTATAGTTTGAAGCAGAATTATGCATGTAGATGTGATCCAAAATGTGCTTGTGGATTGATGGATACTATAAAAACAGAGAGGTCAAATGATCAAGTCATTAAATTCTTGAAAGGATTGAATGATAGCTATGGGAATATTAGAACTCAGATCTTGATGAAAGAAAGTTTACCACCACTGAACAAGGTTTTTTCAATGGTTAATCAACAAGAAAAGCAGCTTCGTGGTTCTGGAAATAGAGCCTTACCAGAATCCAATGTCTTCATGGCACAAGTGCCTTATGATCATGAAAATACAACTGAATATGAATCTACAGCTTGTTATGCTAGAGGAAGAGGCATGAACAATTATAGAGGAAACAATACATTCAGAAGAGGAGGATACAGCAATTACAGTAACAAACAGAAGAAATGTTCTTACTGTGGTAGAGATGGGCATACTGTGGACATATGCTACAAAAAGCATGGATATCCACCAGGTTATTTTAATCAGCAGCAGCAGCAACAACAACATAATTTCAAGCCAGAATCATCTTTTGCTAATCAAGTACAATGTGGAGAATCATCAACTTATGAACATGATGCAGAACCTAAAGAGAAACCTCCAACTATTCTCCCTTTTACACCTGAGCAATGCCAACAGATTATGGCACTTATTCAATCTTCAAACATGACACCAGCAACTGAACACAGTAGAGTGAACTCTCTTACTGCTGATTTCAAATCATTATCTACTGATCAAGGTATTATTCATTCCTGTAATTTCACAAGTAAATCTTATCAGAACACATGGATTCTGGACACAGGTGCAACTGATCACATTTTATGCAACTTTGCTTTTTTCAAAAGTAATAATCCTGTGCAAAATGTAAGTGTAAAATTGCCTACAGGACAATTGATTCCAGTCACACACATAGGAGTTGTTGAGATTAATCCTTCATTGATTCTTAAAAATGTACTCTATGTACCTTCCTTTGACTTCAACTTGATCTCTGCTAGCAAAATCACAGATGACAAGAATATTTGTTTGATTCTGCATCATGAACTCTGTTTTATTCAGGCAATTCAGCAATGGAAAATGATTGGTATAGCTGAGAAAAGGGAAGGACTTTATCAGCTGGTGTCCAAATCAGATAATACAATTGTTCATCAACCAACAGCAATGGCTACTATTAGTCAGAATCAGTTTGATCTATGGCACTACAGAATGGGACATTTGTCTACTCCCAGATTGAAACTTCTACAGCAATTAGAATCTTCTATTTCTGTACAGAAAAATAAAGTGTGTGACATTTGCCATTTTGCTAAGCAAAAAAGGCTCTCTTTTCCTATTAGCAAATCAAAAACATTGAAGATATTTGACCTCATACATGTGGATATATGGGGCCCATTTTCTACTATGTCAATCAATGGTTACAAATATTTTTTGACTATAGTGGATGATTTTTCCAGGTTTACTTGGATTTTCTTTATGAAAACTAAGTCTGAAACAAGATATCACTTGGAGAATTTTCTGACATATGTTAAGAACCAGTTCTCTATAGGCATAAAGATCCTTAGATCAGATAATGGTCTAGAATTCGAGTTTGCAGAATTTTATAAGAAGTATGGAATATTGCATCAAACCAGCTGTACTTATACTCCAGAGCAAAACTCCACAGTGGAAAGAAAACATCAGCACATTCTAAATGTGGCTAGAGCTCTCAGGTTTCAATCCTCTCTACCTCTACATTTCTGGTCTCACTGTATTTTACATGCAACATACTTAATAAATAGGACTCCTTCACCTATCATTTCTAATCAAACACCTTTTCACAAACTTTATAACAGATTGCCTTCTTTTGATAATCTTAAGGTGTTTGGATGTTTGTGTTATGCTAGCACAATAGATGTAAACAGGAAAAAGTTTGACTCTAGAGCATTGAAATGCATTTTTCTTGGATATCCCCCAAACACTAAAGGTTATCTGCTTTATAGTTTGCAGACCAAAACTCTATTAGTTTATAGACATGTTCTTTTCTATGAAACTGAATTCCCTTATCCTCAACATCAAACACCTAACTCTCATGACTTAGATTGTGACTTGCTGCTTTTGCAGAAACCAAATTTTTTACCTGCACAATCTATTCCTAGCACTGCTTCTGCACCTCATAACCATATTCCATCAGTTTGGACATCCCCAACCACTTCTACTTCCAACCCTACCCCTCCACTTTTTCAATCTGCAGATTTTCCTGAATTAAGAAGGTCTGTCAGAATTTCTCAACTTCCAAAACATTTGGCAGATTACTCTTGTACTTTGCCATCCTCTCTTCATCCACACTCTACCTCTCCTCATCACATTTCTACTGTCATATCTTATAATAAGATTTCTCCAGCTCATAAACGTTTTGCTCTAAATATCAGTTCCTTTACTGAACCAAAAACATATAATCAGGCCATAAAACATACTTGTTGGCAAAATGCTATGAAAGCAGAAATACAAGCTTTGGAGGCCAACAAAACCTGGATTGTTGTTGATTTGCCAGCAGGCAAAATTCCCATTGGCAGCAAATGGGTATATAGAGTCAAATACAAATCTGATGGTTCAGTAGATAGGTGCAAGGCAAGACTTGTTGCAAAGGGGTATACTCAATGTGAAGGAATTGATTTTCTTGATACTTTCTCCCCTGTGGCCAAGATGACAACAATAAGAACTTTGCTAGCTCTTGCAGTCAAGAAAAATTGGCACATGCATCAGTTAGACATTAACAATGCCTTCCTACATGGAGATCTAAATGAGGAAGTTTTTATGAATATGCCACCTGGTTTTGCAAACTCAAATGGTAAAGTTTGTAAGCTTCAAAAGTCTCTCTATGGCCTTAAGCAGGCTAGCAGACAATGGAACTTCAAACTGACTTCTTCATTACTTGCTTCTGGTTTTACACAAGCTGCTTCAGATCCATCACTTTTCATTAAGCATACTGCATCCTTTTTTATTGCACTGGTCATCTATGTAGATGATGTCATTATTGCTGGTGACTCTCTACCTGAGATTGCAGCAATTAAAGCCTATCTTCATCAAGAGTTCAGCATAAAAGATTTAGGCAATTTAAAATACTTTTTGGGTCTGGAGGTTGCCAGATCTGCTTCTGGAATACATCTTTCTCAAAGAAAGTATGCACTTGACTTATTAACAGATACTGGATTTCTGGAATCCAAACCTGTGCCTACTCCTATGTTGGCTTCAAGCAGATTAGTCAAAAATGATCAGGATTTACTGTCTGATAATTCAGAATACAGAAAACTTATTGGGAAGCTTCTTTACTTGTGCACCACAAGACCTGATCTCTCCTTTGCCATACAGCAACTCTCCCAATTTCTTGACTGTCCTACTCATGCTCATCTCTCTGCAGCTCACAGAGTTCTACGATATATAAAGGGTACACCTGGCCAAGGTTTATTCTTCTCTGCTTCTGATAAGTCTTGCCTTACAGCTTTCACAGATGCTGACTGGGCAACTTGTCCAGATACACGAAGATCAGTCTCAGGTTTTTGTGTATTTTTGGGTGATTCCTTAATTTCCTGGCGTTCTAAGAAGCAAAATACAGTCAGTCGATCTAGTTCTGAAGCTGAATATCGTGCTCTTGCTGCACTTACATGTGAAGTTCAATGGATTGTGTATTTACTCCAAGACTTGCATGTTTCAATGAAGTTGCCTGTTCAGATTTATTGTGACAGCAATTCTGCGATTCAGCTTGCTCAGAATCCTGTTTTCCATGAACGTTCTAAGCATATTGAGCTAGACTGTCATGTAGTGAGGGAAAAGATCAATGCAGGATTGATTCATCTCTTACCAGTGCCTACAACTTCTCAAGTTGCTGACTGCCTTACCAAAGCACTTCCTCCTTCTACCTTTCATTCTGCTGTTTCCAAGCTGAACATTTCTAACATATATGTTCAGCTTGAGGGAGGGTAATACAGCTCACTGCCAGCTCATACTGCCAGCTCATCTTGCTAACTGTTAACGGTTTTTGGCATCTCAGTAACATGCTTCTCTCATGTTGCTGTTATCATCCTTGTGACACAAGATCAATGGTCCAGATGCAATAGGATCATAATCTGTGTGCTTTAGTTTGATTGGTCATTGATAGATTAGCTTCTTGTATAAATACAACTCAAGGAGCATCTTTTTCTGTTAATGAAAATTTCTCATTTTCTCAA
The DNA here is from genome assembly GCF_937616625.2 of Mercurialis annua. Lineage (NCBI taxonomy): Eukaryota > Viridiplantae > Streptophyta > Magnoliopsida > Malpighiales > Euphorbiaceae > Mercurialis > Mercurialis annua. Next base: position 69,885,919 of record NC_065570.1, read on the forward strand.
TAACTTTCTTTCTTCTTCTTCAAGTTTTGTTATACCATGTGATGATTATTCCTTTCTCAACCATTACAAAATGGCAGCCTGCTGCAGTATATGATTATTTCTTTCTCAACCATTACAAATGAATTACACAAATTATCAATCAAATCATTTATTAATTAGCCCTATTTCATGAATAACTTTATTTTAAATAAAAAATATTTAATTGAATAGTACAAATTATTTCACCCTTTTGTTTGTAATATGATCAAATTCGATATCGAATTTATTACTTTTTTTCGGTCCATAATATTTATCGTATTTGATTTTTTTTAATTCATAATATATGTCAATTTAAAATATCAAAATAACATTAATTGTTATTTTTCGAGTTTACCCATTATTAAATTATTAATAAAATACAATAATATAAATAAAAAGAATATAAATATCACAAGTTTTAAAATGGGTTTTCTCCAAGAATTGGAGAGAGGGAGAACATGTGGGAAAAATTGAACCCACGAACTAACAGATTGATGTCTAGCGCTTATAGCATTTGAATTATAACTCTTTGGTAGATAAAGTTTTTTTAAAGAATATAATAATTGTTTTCTTAATATTTATGTCAAAATTAAATGTGACAAATATTATGGATGGAGGAAATATTATTTTCTTAAGTTCTTAGAAAGAACAAGATGTACAATTTTCAGCGCGCTAGAGAATAAATCATCTATGGTATTTCTGATGTTCAATTTTGTATTTGTTTTAATTCGATTCTATATTTTTCCATAAACTTGATTTTCTAATTAATTTGTGTAGTGGATTTGGATTGTGTGAATTACTAATAATTATGATTTATTTTAAAAAATTAAAAGGGCAATTTAAAAAAATTATCACCAATTATCTATAATTAACCATTTTCTTAATTTTTATGAAAAACCTACTTTTTCTATCTTTTCGGGACGGAGAGAGTATCTATTAGTATCAATCATTAAATAAAGATATACTAAAAAAGTTGATATAAATTTGTAAACATCAATAATATTGATCATATTTTCTTAAACTGTGTGAAAAGGTGAAAACGGACAACTCAATTGGCACGGAGGGAGTAGCAATTAATTTAAAAAAGAGAAATAAAGATAAAAATTAAAAAAATTATTGTAAATTAGCATAGAAAATACGATACGAATTTCTTATAGACATGTAAAAATGTGATATGTCTATTTTCAAACGGAATGAAGGGAGTACGTACTTGATCATGCTTGAAAATTTGTACAACAATAATGAGAATGTGCTGAAAATAATATTGCATTGAACAGTTAAATATGTTTATAAGTTTATAAATAAAGAAATTACAGAATAAATTTGCTTGAAGGGAAATTTAAAGAACAGATTTTATGAAGTTTATACGTATTTCAAACTTTTTTGACTTTTTAAATTCTCAGTCAATCTTATGTAAATGCAAATTATGGTTCTGAATTTTCATAAAAATTGTGGCTCCCACAATTTTTGTTTTGGCCAAATTACTTAAAAACCTTCTCCACCGGAGAAGGAGCTGCTCCGGCGAGCCGGAATTATGTTTAATTTTTCATAAAAGGTATATTTTATGATTTTAAATTTAAATTATTATTGATAATTAAATTAAATAAAAAATCATTATTTTTAGATTTTTTTTTAAAAAGTATGTGTTTTTGTATACTTAATAACATTAACGTTTAATTAAAATATAACTAAAAATAAAGAATTATTTTGATCTTTTTTATAAATGAAAAAAAGTCAATTTAATATTTTAGGATAAAGTTGAAATATAAAAATTAAAAATAGAGTACAATTAGTTTTTTTTTCCTACGTTAGGATATAAATGAAAAAAAACTTTAAAGTTGGTGGTTTTTAAATAGTTAAGACTTTTGTTTTTTCACTCTTTTTTTTTATGGAGTCCGAAAAATTCTTGAAGCTATTTGCTGAAGTTATGAATCAGTTTTTAAAATCAACAATTGGTGTTGGTCACTTCTCCAACTTGGTTGCTGCGATTCAGGCTCTTATAGAAAAACTAATTTTACAGCTAATTTTCCCGCATCTTTGAGTGATAACCTTTTTAATCAAGAGATTATCAAAAAAATTAAAAATTAATTTCGCGGATTCAAAAAAATACTGAAATTAGGAGAAAACATAAAGGCACCGTTTAGATTGAGGGTTTTTAAAATCCATGGATTTTAGCAAAATCAATGGATTTTAAATCAATGGAATTTAAATCCATAGATTTTAAAATTCCATCGTTTGGATTGAATATAAAATCAATGGATTTTTAATATTATTTATGGAAAATAATAAATGGCATAACAATCCATCATGTATAAAAAATGGTGGATTTGGACTTTCCCACCTAGTAGGTGGGAAATCAAAACCCTCAAAAATGATGGATTGTAGAAAATGAGGGAATTTATAAATCCATGAATTCTATTAATTTTTTTTAGGCAAACGATAGATTTTGTCTAAATCCATGGATTGTTTAAAATCCATCGTTTAGAATCCATCAATCCAAACGGTGCCAAAATACTATTCTCAATGTTTATTAGCCAAAAACTTCCTATTATAAATAATTGGAACTCACTTTATAAACAAATTTCTTAATTTAATTAGAAAATAAAAATAAAAATAAAAATATTTCAATATATTATTATAATCTTCATATTAAAAATATTCCGTATATATTTTAATTAAGAACATTCAAAACAGAAAAATATAAATTATTCTTCTAAATAAAATATACTTTTAAAAATAAAATAAAATAAAATAAAATATTCATTAAGCTCATAACATGAACAAGTGATCAATTCAACCTTCAACTTGACACGAAAAATTAAAAATGTCATTTTAAGTGAACCGGATATAAAAAGGCCATAATTTTGCCGAACCATGTCAAATCTCCCCTATCCCACTCTCACCTCCGAAAGTGAAACACACTCTTCACTATAAAATGAAAAAAATAATAATCTTAAAACACCTTTTAATATTTACTTCATCTCTCAAATTAGCACTTCGGCACCGGTTGGATTGAGGAAATTTGAAATCGATAAATTTAACAAAATCAATGGATTTAAAATCCATGAAATATGAAATTGGATTTACAAATACCATCGTTTGGATAGAATCTAAAATCAATGGATTTATAGAGAAAATTTTGGAATAATAAAATATTCTAATAATCCATCATGTATAAAAATGATGGATTTTAACTTTCCCACCTTCTAAGTAGGAAATCAAATGAAGAATTTTAAAAGATGGTGGATTGTGACAATCCATAGATTCTAATCACTTTTTATTACATCAAACGGTGGATTTTATTCAAATTCATGAATTGTGTAAAATCCATGAATTTTAATCATCTGAATTCCCTCAATTCAAACGGTACCTTAATGATTTTCAGACATCAATTTAATTTTTATAATTTAGAAAGTTCATAAATTATATTAAATCTTTATTTAAAATTTTAGGATCTTTTTATTTTACGTTTAACCTTCTTCTTCCTAAACCTTAGACAAAAGTTTTGAACCCCGCCGTCGATTTCGCCCACCATACTTCACCGCCTGCAATTCCATCCCCTACGCCTATAAATCTGTCATTCCTTCTTACGTTTTTCTTTTCGTTCACATTCTCTGCAATTTTTGAATCCCCGTATGCAATTTTTGACCCGCCTACAAATTTTTGAACATTATGTAAACAGTTAAGAAACTTCAACAGTCTTCATGTTTCACTAAAGTTGCTCAATATGTTGCATCGAAATGTCAATAAAAGGAGCGAAAACAAAATGAAAATAGCTAACAGAATTATTCCTGCTTAAAATGGAGTGGTGGTGATGGTGTGACGAAATGGAATGGTGGTGATGTGTGATGGGGGCGGAGAAGGATGGAGAAGAAGACGACATTAATTAGGTTAGATTAGGTTTAGGTTTAATTAATTTTGATAAGGTTAATTAAACTAGTTAATTAGGTTTAATTGGATTATTTAGGATTTTAAATTTCAATTAGGATTATAGTTAGGGGTTTAATTAGGGTTGAGTATGATAAATTTGAGTTAATTAGGTTGAATTAACAATCTTACTCACTTTTCTTGTCAGATAGGTGTTTGTGATACGATTTACTATAGTTATAGATTATTTTTGATCTGATTAGTGTAAAAATGATATATTTGATCTTTCGTACCAAGTTGAGAGGATGAATTGATCCTTTGTTCCTTTGTAATATTAACAACTTTGATCAAGAATTTTCCTGTATCAACTATTCATGCTTCAAAATCTGAATGTTCAAAATTTTAATTTTCCTTCACTTTTTCTAACTTCTAATGTCACATCAAACTCAATTTATAAAGTAGCTACTTAAATATTTAGTATCTCAATTAATGGACGATTAGCCTATTACAGAGAGGACATTATACATCTCACCTATTTTAAAAATTTATTTACGATAAAACTTAAACTTTCAAAATTGAATTTTCTATTTTATCACTAGCTTTGACTTTTACCAACAATATGTGCGACACTCATAAACTTTTTTTGACTAAAAACACTAGTCAACCTCTCTAGCATGTTATGCACAATTTTTATTGGAAGAAAGAAAGTAAGGATGGCAAAGAGTATTTACTTAATGTCTATATGATTTCTTAAGATTTGTAGGATATATAGGATTTGTAGCATACTTTAGAAATGAGGTCTTGAGACTATATATATAATCCTTCACTTCTTCCATGAATGGTTAGAATCTATTTGATTTAATGATATTTATTCTATCTCTAGAGTTATTCATACTATTCTATGCAATGTTGGATTATTCTCGTGTAGAAAATTTCGAAAGAATTTTATAGAGAAAATTTTAAAATGTTATAGAGGATTCCAAAATATAGAATTTTGGAATGTTCTGAAGGATTTCAGAACATGAGGTTTTGAGAGTATTCTGGAGAATTTTAGAACATAATCGCTATTGACTGCAAAAAATTATATGCTACATGATATTTCCCCCCACTCAATTTGTAAATTTTCCCGTCGCATCCTCCTCGTATGCTTTAATTAGTCGCTTGCTATTCCACAATGTAAGTTCGTCCTCCCAACTTGCCTCGATGTAAAGTGCACCCTTCAATTTGACGAAGTACTCGACATAGCTCGATGGTTGTCGTCTTCTCAATAATGAAATGATTTGTTAAAATTTCCTTTACATCACGTTCGGGGTAATGTCGTAATGATCGTGGGTGCTCGCTTTGACTTGCTCCTACATGAATCATTCTTGTCCGTAAGCTTACATGGATACCTAAAGAAAAAACAAGCTTACATGGAAAATTGGGTGCATCTTTACATGTGAAGGTAAGTTCAAGCGACATGCTATCTTGCTAATCCGCCTCGCTACCAGAAATGTTACGCCTTACTAGTCGCTTGTACATCCTCACAAACTTTCGGCTTTGATGAGTAAGGAGTTTCACCATTACTAGGTCTCTTTGCTCAAACTACAAATGCCTCCTCTAAGAATTAGAGCATTTCTTTCTCTTCTTTGCAAAATTTACTAGATATGATCGCAATGTTAGAATCATTTTATCCTTTGGCAAACTTAAATGTGGTAGGACTCGGTCCCTTGTCCCCCATGGCAAGAACATGTGGAGTCATTAGCTATTGCCCTATCGCAATCTCAAATGGACAAGCTTTCATTGAGTCATAACATTACTTGATGATTTCATTTTCAACCCTTGCGGCTTTTGCAAGCATACCCGATCTCCTTAATTCCGCGGTTACCACTATGTCCTTTACCGAATTGATGCATCTTCCTTTGACTTGCTAAATTCATCAATATCTTGATTTGCGAATCATGCTCGAGTTCCTCCTTGACTCGATCCACTAATGGGAAGTTAGGACTTTGTGGTGACAGCTAGTTATGCTATACGTGAAGACTAGCAAAAGTTACAGCTACCAGAGAGGCCCTAAGTTGCTTGCAGGAGAAGTAGGAGATAATCATACATTCAAACACATTGAAAGTTATCGTAGATATAAGACGATAACTAAAAGCCGACAACATATCGTTTATGAACAATTGTATTGATTTATCTAAACAGTTAATTTTGCTTTGGGTTTATAAAACGTTGTGCGAATAATATTGCATATCACCTTGCACTAGTAACTCGTTCAATATTAGCTAGGTCACTAAAAAATTATTGGGTCTATATTTTTGAGTTTTTTTACCGCTGTAACTACTTCCGATTTGAATGAATGAATTCTATATGTTTCTTTTAAATACATATATATTAAACAAATGAATTTACAGTTGGTAGTTGGTGTAAGCGAAAAGTATGTAAACAAAATATTATGGAGACAGCTATTTATATAATAGAAGAAGTTCTACAAGGCATCTAATGCCAATCTCTTCCATTCAATTCCAGCTATAAAAGGTTTTGCCAGCTAAGCAAATTTACAAAAGAACAAAAACCCAGTAAATTCTATGCCTTGTAAAAGAAGCAATTTACATTATTATTTAACTTTTCAAAATATGGACACCCCACCAATTAATTTAAAATATAAAATCAGTTCATATAACTAATATGTATATGTATATAAATAACTTTGCCATGCGTACCATTTTATAATTCATCTTAGTGGTAAGCTTGATGTTTCGTTAACGCATACAATCTCTTTGTGTTTATGCCTCAAATTTTGACTTTTTGCTTATCACTATAACCCCACATCTCATTTTTTTTGTTATTTTTATTTTCCCCATTTAGCTCAATGATTGATTTACATGATGCATTACATTACATGCCACAGTTTATCTATTATTTTTTTACTTTTATTATATTGACCCTTTCATATTTTATTTATTTATTACATTCAATAGTTAATTTATATATTTAATTTTAAGTAATAAAATATTAGTAATTTTAGTCTATTTCTTTAATATAAAATATTTAAATTATATATTAATATTTATTGAATAATATGTAAATGTTCGATAAAGTTTAATCATTTTTTTTGGTCACTTTAGTAGGTTGATAAAGCTTAATAATTTTACACTTCATTAATTTTAGAGTTTTCTAACAAACAGAATTATTTAAAATTATAATTTATTGGATAAAATGATTATATGATAATTAAAAAAATTAATAAAAAACAAAAAACTTAATAAAAGAATAAAAGTTACATTTTATTTAAATTATTCTAATTAAAATAATGAACTTATTTATATTTGATATGCTTACAGTAGCGTGTTTTTCATTTCAACTTGCAAAAAAAAAACTTATTAAATTGCTAGAATTCTTGTATTTATTTTAATTTATTTATTTCCTATGCGTTATTTTCTTATTTTTTTCAATAAGAATAAAGATTAAATTATCTCTATTTTTTAGTGGGCGTTATGGTTTTTTAATTAAATTATCTCTATTTTTTAAGTGTGTTTATATCTTTCTAAAAATTAAGAGGAGTTTAATAGTAATTTACAAGAGATCGAACTCGTTAAAGACCAATTAAGTGATGATAAAGTAAATATCATCTAGTGAATTTTTTTTGATGTCCATTCATACAATATGTTATATCGATACGATTAAAAGTTAATTATTATTACTTTTTTGGATTAAAATTCGAACTACTACTTTTTTTTACAGATTGGAACTACTGTTTTTTATAAATTTTAAAAAACCAATGTAAAAATTAAAGAAAAAAAGTAAACTTTTTACAATCGAAAAGGAGAACGGTGATTTGAAAAGACCTAAATTCATGAGAATAATATATTACAACTAATAAAGATCCAAGGGAAAAATTATATATATACACAAACAAATTTTATTTATCAATCAGAATTTGTAGTTGTTAATTATTTTAAAAGAAAATCTAAATTTCATTTCAAAATAAAAAGTTGGAGGAAATGTGAAAAGTCAGAAAATAATGTATTAGCGAAATATGCGACTTTGGCTTCTCAATTACTATGAATTTCGTGTTAAATAAAAGGTGGTGCGAATTTCTTTTTGATGTTTGCACAGTTTACGGAATATTCTTACTCATTTTACTGTTATGCCCTTAATTTATCAATTATCACCAATTTCATACCTTATCACATTTGTACTTGACAAGGTTACCCTCAATATTTATTTTATATACAAGAATTGTCCTTGAAAGATTTAAATTTTCTCATTGAACTTCATTTTCCGTTGCAACAAATAGTTTCTTACATGAGGTATTGTATTAAATGATAAGATCATCTTATTTTATCACTTAAAATTCGGTTCATTGCACTTGTATGATTTATAAGCATACGCAGGTATAAAAATATAAAGACAATCTGAAAAAAAATCGACGACCACAATTCTCTTTGTATATAAAATTATAAAGTACAATTTTTAAAATAAATATGATAATCAAGTTAAAGTAAAAAACTAATAGATGAAATAAGTTGATATGAAACAAATTCATTTTTGATTTTTTTATATTACTCCCTCGGGTTTTATTTAAATGTCGCCCTAGGTTGTTAATATTAAGAAGTGACTTTTTTGGTTTAAATTACAAAGATAAATACTAATATAACTCTATTTATTAACTCTACCAATAAAAAATTTAATTTTAAAAATAGGACTATTAACTCCGCTAGTGAAAAATTTAATTTTAAAAATAAATTACTATAAAATTAAGTGATCTAATGAAAAGATTAAATTTGAAATATAATTATAAAAGACACATAAAATTTAAAATGACAATTATTGCTATATAAAAATATTTGTCTAAAATAATAATTTAAAGAAAAAAGAAGGAATATATTATTGATTTTTTTTGAATAACTTTGCAAATGGCTAATTCCAACTATACTTATATATGCATCCCTTTTTTTTAAAAAAATGATCTTAGATTATATGAGCATTTAATGTCATATTGATTAATTGGGGCCCTATTTTGCACCACTTATTTCTCTGACTCAATAATTGAGTTTAGGAAATAGTTCACCAAGTAAACAAAATGAAATTTTATTTTTCTTTTTTAAATATCCCAAAATAATGGGTGATTTTTAATAACCTTTAAAGCCACAAAAATTAAAGGTCTTTTGGGTCTGATTTATAATTTCTCCTTAGTCACATTAATTGATGAAAAAGTCATAACAATCAATTCCACTTACACATCCAATGATGAAAAAAAAAATTAATTACCATGTTATGTTCCATTCAATTGTATTTACTTTCAAAAATAATATAAAATTCCTTAGAATAAATATCCACAATCTAAAAGGAAAAAAAAATACCACTCAACCACCATATCACTATTATATCAAGTCATTTTCATATGCAAGTGCACCAATAAGGCTTAATTCATGAAAAATCCAGTAAAAATAATACTATTTATTTTAGATATTCAAAAATATTAAAATGACTACAAGACACTTTGGAAAGACAGATTTAAAGAAACATACCATTAATTACAATCTAATTTGGCTAATAATGGTCCTAAATTATTATGGAATAGTTTTAACATTAATGAAGATTAGGAGATTATTATAGCCACTAAAAATGTTTTTTTTTATCCTTATTTATTATGGTAGGTTGCAACCCAACTAAATTGGCCACTATTTACTTCAATTCAATAAATTTCTCGGCCTAATAACATGACCCACATCTAATTCCAACAGTGGATCCCACTTTTAAAATGTCATTTTTAAGATAAGTTTTTTTTTAAAAGGAGGTACTCTAGTAAAAATTGATTTGAATGTAAAAAATTTAAAATATTATTTTATAACTGAAAACCATTCAAAAAATTTCATAAACTGTACTAAATAAAATGTCATTTATAAGATAATTTTTTTTCTTTGCATATTTATTTATTAATTAATTATTTATTTTTTTCAAATTACATTTGTCATAATTACTGTAGGACCCTTACTCCACAAGCACACTGCACAAACACTATACAACAGTCTCACCCAACAAAATAATAATAATACAAAGTTGAATTGATATTACATATATATATCATAAATTACTTATTATAATGTATTGTTCTTTAAATTAACCTAGGGCAACTTTGACATATCTTTGTTATATATCATCACCACCCTGGGCATATTTAAAAAGCTATTTTAATTAATTAATTAATTGGCAGAGACAAACCCAGATCAGAAATCAGGTGATCAATTAAAATATTGTTAAAATTAAATTCAATCATTAAAGGTCAATGTGATCCATGTTAGGGCCAATTCGGTAATTTTGATACTTTCTACAAGCTAAGCTGATGTTTTGACATAGAATTTTCACATGAACAAAAAGAAATACCCTAAAGAAATTATTGAATAAAATAATGATATATATTCATGAAAAAGTAGAAAGATAAAAAATAAAATAAAAGCTGACCTACGTGGGCCGGCTTTTAACTAAATTTAGCTGGACAGACAAAAAACAACTAATTATCACCATCATTTCTATGCGCAGCTGTTGATAAATTCCTGAAACAGTTCAAAAAACAATCACATTCTTCTTTGGATTTATTTTATCAATTTATATATATTTAAATCACATCATAACTTAATTAGTACTATTATAAATAAATTACTATTAATTATTTAACTTAAAATTATTCTGTTAAATAATTATAAAATTAGAAAAAATCAAAATAAACTATGCTGCTTAATTTTTATAAATCATTTATATTTTTAAATTTATCTCAAAATAAATTTTATAATTAATTATAATATTTTAAAAATATTTTTCGAATTAATAAAATAAATTATTATAAGTTAAGAAGTTAAGAACATAACTATGTTAAATGTTAATATATAAAATTAAAAGAATATTTTTAATATACTTATTTTATTTATTTGAAGTTTATGTGCAAGTTACACAATAAAAAGTAGTTCATTTTCTACACGTATCTACAAAAAGCGATACATTCTAATTTAAATGGTCGAGAGTATAGCATACGAGGACTCCAATTTTAAACCTTCACAATTCTTATAAAGTGAGAATATCAACTAAATCACTCTCTAATTGTTAAATAATTTTAGTTTTAAGTAAAAATAATAATATTTTTATTATTTTTTTCTAACATGATTATAATTTTATTTTTCTTTAAATAAATATTTCAGTTTTAATTTTTGAATAAAATTAGTATCAAGTGAGAAATATTTAAGTGTATAACAATAACTTTACGGTCCATAATTGATATCCTAATTTGTTATACTAAAAGTAAATTTTGTAATTAAAATTATACTAATTATCGATGATGTGTTTGTTAATCTGTTCATTATTATAATATACATTTTAATAATTGGAAATAATTCATAATATATACATATATATATATATATTTTAATATTAAAATTATCTCATTAAATAAAATTATTATTATTAAAATTATATCAGGACCAACAGAAAATGTTTTTAATATGTGTGCAGTTAATTTATTTTAATAAATAAAAATGCCACTTAAAATAAAAGTCGGTCTATTAATTATAGATCAAGAATGATATTTTTTCCGTTTCATTTAAAATAAAAATATATATATTGCTCATATGTTAAGTAAAAAGTAATTACATAATTAAAAATATGATACTATAAGTTTTTGATACGGAACAAATAAAAACGAGATATGTCATCTTTTAAACCGAATAAAGATATATAAAATGAATAATAATATAAAAATACATGTAAGTATATCTTTCTGTGCCAGTGCCACCTTTATTATTACAGCGAAGGAAGGAAGTGACACCTCTGCCTTTACTTTTTAACTAGCCAACCCTACCAAAACACAATCAAAAGAAAAATAAAAAACCCAAAACCCAAAAGATTCCACAGCTAAAATAAGTAAAAATAGCATAGAAAAATAATGAATGAAAAATAAAAATAGTATAAATATAAAAGAATCAACTTCTTGAGATTGACAAGCAGATCCCACCCAAATAAATTAATAAATTCTACCATTACATTACATTAATAATTAAAATTAACACACCTCCCTCTTCATAAAACCCATTTCACCTCCCTTCTTCCCCCATTTTTGATTTGATGTTTTCTTTTTTTCTTTTTCCAAATTTTTCTCTTAATTTTTTTGTTTTTATAATTTTCAACAAACTGTAATTCAGCAAACAGAGAGAGAAAGTTAAAAGAGTACTACTCCAATGCTAGGAGACTCCAGTAGTGTTCTAGCAACCACAACCACAGCCTCAACTGGCGGCGGAGGAGGAGGCGGAGGTGGGGGTGGTGCTGACTCTGCAGCTCCTCCTCACCAGCTAACCGGAAGTGGCTGTGGTGGTACCGCAGTGCAAGAATTTGGTATATTAAGGGAAGGTGGCCATAATTCAGGTACTGAAGATGATAAAAGAGGCGGCGGTGGAGACGATGGTGACCGGAGCTTCGGTGGGAACCGGTGGCCGAGACAAGAAACACTAGCACTGTTAAAAATAAGGTCAGATATGGACGTAGCTTTTCGTGATTCAAGTGTTAAGGGTCCTTTATGGGATGAAGTATCCAGGTATGTTTTAAATTTAATGGAGAGATCTGCACAAATCATTCAGTAATTTTTGTTTTCTGATTTTACCATTTTTGGGTTGTATCAGTTTTCACAGAAATTCATGTTATTCTTCTCTTCTCTGCACAGACAGATTACACTTTTTCTATGATTTTGATTTCAAAAGCAGATTTCCTCACTACCCTTTTGCTTTAAATAACTCAAACTTCTTTTTTATCTTTCTGGGTTTCATTATTTTTTATTCACTCTCTACTCATAAAGTAAATTACAATTCGGACATTTTTTTCATCTGCCTTTCTTGTTTCATCATTTCAGCTCATTCTTGTCTTCACTTATTTAAGTTATTGAATTATTAGATCCTAGCTATAAAATGACAGCTCTAATTAATTTTTCTTGTTTACTGTCTTAATTTTGCATGTTTATAATTTTATGTGTGGATTATATGTTTGTTTGATTATGAGTTGGGTTGAAAAATGTTTGTTTTTTTAGGAAGCTAGCAGAGCTTGGTTATAATCGAAGCGCCAAGAAATGTAAAGAGAAGTTCGAAAACGTGTTCAAGTACCACAAAAGAACTAAAGAAGGCCGAACTGGTAAACAAGAAGGCAAAACGTATCGTTTTTTTGATCAATTAGAAGCGTTTGAATCTCATACATTATCACAACAACCATTATTACAACAAACACAAACACATCCACCCCAACACCCACAACCGCCGCAGCCGCAGATTCTCCCGCTCAAACCTTCTCAGCCTCCGCCGGGGACGACAACTATAGCAATGCCGCCAATGGTTGCTCATCCGGTTATTACTACTACTGTTTCATCGATTTCTTCATTTCCTTCATCAGCAAGTCCCACTGTCTTGCCCTTACAGCAAGCAATAACAGTACCCATACCAAACCCTAGTACAAATTTAAATCAGACGGCTCAAGCGGTTAATATGATGCAATCTTCGAATTTTCCTAGTTTTTCGGCGGATCTTCTGTCGAATTCTACATCATCGTCGACGTCTTCAGACGTCGAAATTCATCAGGGGCGGCGGAGTAGGAAAAGAAAATGGAAGGATTTTTTTGAGAAGTTGATGACTGAAGTGATCCATAAACAAGAAGATATGCAGAAGCAATTCTTGGAAGCTATAGAGAAGCGAGAACATGATAGAATGGTTAGAGAAGAATCTTGGAGAATTCAAGAAATGGCCAGAATTAATAGAGAACGAGAGATTTTAGCCCAAGAACGATCCATAGCCGCCGCTAAAGATTCCGCCGTAATGGCATTTCTGCAAAAACTATCCGAACAGCAAAATCCCGGCCTGCAACAACCGCAGACTAATCCATCACCACCGCCACAGCAACAGCCAGTACATCCTCCACTGCCTCCGCCACCGACACAGCCACAGCCACAGCCAATGCCGGCGCCAGTACCACAAGCACTGCCTGTGGCAGCAGTAGCAGCACAACCCGCACAACCAGCACCACCGGCACCAACAACGCAGCAGCAGCAACCAGCTGCTGCAATTAATCTGGAGATGAAATCAGATAATGGGGATCGGAGTTTGACGGCGGCGAGTTCATCGAGATGGCCTAAAGTGGAAGTGCACGCGTTGATTAATCTTAGAGGCACTCTTGACTCGAAGTATCAAGAAAATGGACCAAAAGGGCCATTATGGGAAGAAATTTCAGCCGGAATGAAAAAACTGGGATACAATCGGAATTCAAAGAGATGTAAGGAGAAATGGGAAAACATAAACAAATATTTCAAAAAAGTGAAAGAGAGCAACAAAAAACGGCCTCAAGATTCAAAAACATGTCCATATTTTCACCAACTCGACGCATTATACAGAGAGAAGCACAAGAATTTCGATTCATCGCCATCAAATATTCAAACGATGAAGCCTCATGATCATCATCATCAGCCTCATCAGATTAATTCAGTTCCTTTAATGGTACGGCCCGAACAGCAATGGCCACCTCTTCCAAATTCTCAACAACAGCAGCAGCATGACTCAGTAATGGAAGATTTAGAAAGTGATGATAATCTAAACGATGACGATGACAAAGATATGGATGAAGACGAGGAAGATGAAGCCAGTGGGTATGAAATTGTAGCTAATAGCAACAACAGACCAACGTCAATGAGCTCAGCTGGCTAAAAAAAAGGAACAGAATTTAAGGATGTTCATATCGGAATGGGAAGTGGGTCAGACTCAGATTCCGGCAGCCGTGAATTGTGGCGGAGGAATCGGAAATTTGTAAGAAGGAAGTAAACACAAATATACACTGGTGAGTGAAAACTGGGTTGGGGTTGTAGCATATAGTCAGTTATGTGGATTATATGTTTAATTAATTTCTATAATTTATTTATTTTTTTGCTAAATAAATAATGTGAGGAAAATGAGAGACAAATAGAAGTTCAGGTTCCAAAGAATAAATAACAAATAATACTAGTGTTGTAATTTTTCTTTAATTTTTTTATTTTTCATGGTTGTCAATATTTCACTCTAGTGAGATGTTTTGATTAGTATTTTCTTCTTCTTTTTAGTTATTTTTTTTTCTATTTCCTTACTTTCAAAATCAATAAATAAGTTATGAGATTCAAGAAAAATTTATATTATCTAATTTAAAATTACTCTATTAAGTAATTTTGTTATGATCCTTTTTTTTGACAGTGGATAATACTTAGTTTTTTTAGAACAAATTACTTTAAGGTCCTTAAAATATATCATAATTAACAGTTTGATATCTTTTATTTTATAAATCTACTTAATGGTCACTCAGTTTCAATGCCGTTAACTATTAGGTCCCTCCATTAATTTTGATATTTATTTTCAATGGTATCCCACCTTTAATTTCGTGAACGGTTTAGTCCCTCACTTTTTTAATTTTATTAAATGATTTGTTACCTCACTTTAACGACTTAGTATTTCAGTTTTAGTTCCGTTAAACGATTTAGTCCCTCAAATTAACGGAAAAGTTTCTCAGTCAACGGAATTAAATTAAACTGAGGGATCATTAAATAAATTTTTGAAACAAGAGGTAATAAATTATTAATTATGGTATATCTTAGGAACCTCAACGTAATTTGCTTTTTTCTTTATTTAGACTGATATATTTTTAAGTAGTTGTTTTTATTTTTTAATTGCAAAATTAATTAATGGGAAAGGAGTTGATAGAAGATGTGGAAGGTGAAAATGGACGGAGCAAGAGAGGCTTGCCCTTTAACAGAGGGACCTTTGCCCACTATAAGCCAACATCACATGCAGAGATGGACCTTCAACAGGGTCCACTAAACAAAGGAATCTATCTTCTCACATCTTCATTTCATTTCCCTAAAAAATTTATGTATTTATTGAATATTAACAGCTAACATTTTTTTACGGTATGTGAATTTTTTTTTTCATACAGTATATTTATATTTTAAATTATAATTTTATAGAAACAAAATATATTCCTGCAGTTTTGGTTAAAAATTGCCGGTTTACGGTTTAAATGAACATAAAACCAGTCCTGAGCTGTCCTTTGAGCGGTTGCAATTGGTTCTGGTTCATGGTGCAAGTCGGTTCAAAAAATTAATCGAGCAATAAAATATGACAGATAAATATTTGATTAATATATAAAATTAATGTCGCCAAACTAAATATAGATGTGTGTGATTGATATTATCCATAATTTAGAGCTAATCAAACAATAAAACAAATTGATTAATATACAACAAAATAAACAAATTAAAAATTATTCAAATAATTATAGATATGATTAATATTGTTAATGCATTAGATTTAAGTAATTAGAAAAAAATGACAAATATATACCTAGCTAATATATAAAAATAAATTTTAATAATTATATATATGTATATGGTCTATGATATATATATATATATATATATATATATATATATATATATATATATATATATATATATATATATATATATATATATATATATATATATATAATAAAAATAATAAAAATATGATAGTATAAATTATTAATTAATTATCTTTATTGTACGTATTTAAAATTTAGTTTTTTAAAAAGAATTGGAACCGGAACTGCTGATTTTGAACCGAAACTGGCAGTTTTGATTAAGGAAGTTGGAACAAACAGACTAGTTTTGTTTCAGTTTTGAATATGGCCGGGCTGGTTGATGGGCCGTTTCGGCCCATAACCACATCTACAATATTGCACCTACGTGAAAATCATAACATGTCTTATGCGTCACAAGAAATTCGCAACACACACATAAAATTAACTGCCCTTGAAAAATATTGGACAACCAAATTCGCTAAGCATTTTATAAAATAAAATGATATAAAATATTGTACTCAACAAGTCTTACGATTTGTAATGACATTAAAAAAAAAACCATTTTCAAGTCCCTAAATAACACCACTTTTGATTATTTTCTCCTTAAAACTTATGTTTGTCTCTTTTTATCATTTAACTTAGCAAAAACACATTTTTAAATACTTGAATGACAAAAACGACGCTATTTAGGATAAAAATTTGTATTTTCAAACATAATATAACAATGTCGTTTTTATCATTCAAGAACTTGAAAATGTGTTTTCGTTAAATTGAAGGGTCAAAAAAAAATAAAATTTAGTTTAAGAATCAGATAATCAAAAGTGGTATAGTTTAAGGATCTGAAAATGACTTTTTCCTTAAAAAAAAGGATCCTTACGAAGATTTTTTAGAGTAAGAACCAGTGATTATCTGGTTACTGCCAGAAATGCCCTTAAATATTAAATAATATAGTTTTAATCTTTATTCAATAAAATCTCTTCGCTTTGTAGCTCTCCGATTTGGAGTTTATTGTTTTCTTAAAAAGAATTTTATGGTTTTATGTTTTATTTTATTAGATCTCTCAATAATTTCTAGTGTTTATTTGGAATTTAGAGTCAATTTCATGTAAATTTGAGATTTTAAAGGGATGTCTATCTAACTTTAAAAAATTCCATGGACAAAAATAGTCGAAAATACTTAATTTCAACGATTTATAAGTTTCAAGGTTTAATCGGAAGTGTTTTAAAATCAAGACCCTCGCACGCAACGGGACTTTGTTCATCGTTTACGTCCAAGATGACAAACTTAGCGAGATCCACGGTTTGAGCCTTTTCATTTTCGATTAATTTTTTGTTTGTTTTGCTTGTTTTCTTTATTGTTTTTTTATGTCTTTGATATACTAGAGTCTGAAAGATCATATAGTCAAATCTTGTCATATAACTTTCTAAATTGTACTTTAATCTTGATCTAATGGATTCTTTTGAGAGGGAAAAAACAATTCTTGATAGCGTGTCTCCACCCGAACATGTGTAACTCGCCTAATCTTCAGCCAACTTAGCGCCTCGCGAAAGCCTATGGCCTCTGCTATTCGAGATTCCATTGAGTAGCATGTTTTGCAGCCAAGTGAGAGTCATTCTGGTCATGAATCAAAAACTGATACGCACAACAATTTCCTTTATTTGTGTCAATGTTGCAAGTGAGGATACATGGTTTAGGTTTTTCCAACGTTCCTGAACAAGGTTGAACACTAAAGATCACTATATCAGATAAGCTTGTTCCACAACACATTATTCATTATTGTGGTGTTTCCACAAGTTCTAAAGCAACACACATAGTTAAACTCAATATATTTGCTTTGGAATCATTAAATGATGCATTAGATTGGAAATTATAAGAATTTAAGAAAATTCCCAAGAAATTTTGAGCAAAATGATAATCAAGAAACCACATGAGTTTCGGATTTGCCCTAGTATTAACCAAGATATAGCAAAATATAAGTGAGTGGAAAAACCGGAGATAGTCTATTAGTAAAACTTTTGAAATGAATTTAAAGACTTCATTAATCAAACTTATAAGCCTAAACTTTGAATTATCTGAAGCGTCCTTAATTTTTTGAATTAAATCCAAAAAACACGATCCACAATTTTGAACCGAGACTGGCGCTAGAGTTTCATCATAATTCTTTTTATTATGCATTTAGATTTTTGGTTGGGAATTTCATAATAAAAGAGAATTATAAAGAGAATTATGTTGCCGCTACTACAAATATTTTGTTATTTTTGTCGAAGGATATTGTTGATGTTGCTGTTATTATTGTTCATGCAACTATTATTATTTTCGCCACTGTTGTTACTGGCACTGATATTGTTGTCATTGTTGCTGCTATCATTATTATTACTGCTTCTGCTACAAGAAAACGCAGCGATCCCAAGAAAATAAGGCAAATGGTAATTTTATAAAAAACGTATTTTTAAATGATTTCAATATAACTTTACAAAAGGAATTTACATAAAATGGAAGATAAAATAAGTTACTGATTCAATATTTTTTTTGGAATATTTATCATAATAGTATGAGCTGAGAGCTGATGTTGAATCCACATTCACAAGTCTTGGATCTACACAATTATAATAGCAGGAAAATATTTCCACCAAAAGCAACTTTTCAATTGATTTATTCTTATCAAACCCTAATTCGGAGACTCATCTTCGATTATGCTCATTGATTTTATGTTTATGTTTATGTTTATTTTTATTTTTATTAATTATTCTATATTGAAATGTAATCGAATATTTTATTATTATTATTTATTTTAATATTAATACTAATATTGGTTATAAAAATAAGTGATGCATATTTTATTCTAAAATAGTAATATTTTTATATATAAAAAAAATCAATGTTAAAGGTTTAAGCTGTTTTCAGTTAACGGTAAAAATGGCATAGTAGAATATGATGAGGTCCAGTCCACTTGGAGTTGATGTAGTGAAGGATTGTGAAAGCTGAGAAGGAAAAGGGTTGACTACTTTGTCAGTGAGTTAATGTTGTACTGGACTCGCAGTTCAACACATTTATTTCCTAACGAATTTCAAATCATTTGCATGCAAATTAGGTTGATGAAAATGACATCCTTAATTCACCTCAAAAACAAAGAAAACAATTACAACATTGGTGTCAACTTTTATAAATTTAACATTTTAGTATCTGAATTTTAATATTTTAAAGTTGATGCTTTAATTTTTTTTAAATCATATAAAACGAGTATTTGTAACTATTCGTCGATCAACGAACTGATAACAAGGTAAAAGAAAATTTAAAATTTGTTTGTTATCATTTTAATTTCAAATAAATAAGACTATTATTATACATACCGCTATCAGGGGCAAAGTCATATAATAAAATTACACATACTAGACTCACTTTTAATATATAATGATAATTTTTATCCCTTTTAAAATAGTTCAGGGCTTCGTTCATGACTATTATCATTTATTATCTTAAATGATACGTAAACTTAGGTAAATAGGAGACCTATTTATTGTCTTTTTCATACATCTAATACCGGAACATGGCTAAAATTCACTTATTTGATATATTTTTAAGAGTAGTGCATTTTTTTTATTTTTAGAAAATCTTTTCAAACCTTCAAAAATTGTAAATCTATCTTAATATGGCCAAATTAATGAGTTAAACTAACAACTATTTGAGTTAAACTATTTTAAAATTAAACTTTAGTTATTAAATAGAAATAAAGTGATAATTTGAGCATTGCTGAGTTAAACTAGTCGAACTATTTGAGTTAAACTAATTTAGCAACCAATGATCTTCTATCTCAATTGGTGAGGAGTGAGGTTCAAAATTAAAGATTTTGGATTCTATGTCTCATGTAGACAAATATTATGAAGATTTATGGGAAGAGCATATTTAGACTTGAAGTTTGCAGAGAATCCTACAACTGCGCCATCATTTCGTCAATGGCGAGATTTGTAGGCGATTCATTCAACGTAAACGGCGTGCATGAAAAGCGTGAATGGCGTAAAATTTATATATTTTTTGTAAATATTTATAAATACTTGTATACATCAAATGTTGTAGATGTAATAGTATTATCTTGTATACTTCTGGCAACAAAACAACTATTTTAGCAAAAAAATACTTTTTTTATCCATTGGTGGGTACAATTGTAACCTTAGTACGTGAGGGTTTTGCCTAATGGCTAAGTTGCTCCTACCACATCTCAAGGTCACAGGTTTAGTATGGGCCTTAACAGCTACTACCTCCGTTTTTTTTAGTTGTCCATTTAGCCAATATTGCATATATCAAGATAGTGCTTCTTTTGTCTTAATTTATAAAGAGAAATACTAATATAACCCTATTAATTAATAAATGCCTTTTAAATTAAAATATAGGGTCATTTATTAGGGATGGGTAAACTTGAAAGATAAGTAGCTAATATCACATGAAATCACTAAATGGACAACTATTTGTAGACAAATAAAATTGGTTAAATGGACAACTAAAAAAGAACGGAGGTAGTAGTTGTTTCGGCTGTTTTAGAGAACACAACTTTAAAGGTAATATCAGCAACTAATCCTTCTAACTCCCGCTAATCTCGGTTAACCATATCTCTAATAAAAATATATATAAAAAATAAAATTGTAACTTTACCTATGATCAATAAAAGATGTGAAATCACAGAGGATAAAGATAGAGTTGCATCTTGTGACTCTTATGTCTATGTTCGATAGGTACAAGAGCTTAACACTGTTAACTATTCGTATACAGAACATCCATATTTATATAGACCATGACCACTCAGTTGTTGTGTGGACCTCTCGCCCCTAAAACGGGAATGCAAAAATCTATAATCCCAAAAATTGGGCAATATAAGTTTAAACTTGAAAATTTACTTAGCGCCATTCAAATTCTAATATTTATAAACACAAAATAAAGGAAAAATTATCATTTTGATTCATAAAATGATGAAACAAAATTAGTTACATTTAATTTTAATTATTAAAATTAAACATATTCAAAATGAATTTAAATTTACTTATTATCTCGTTTTGATTTTTTACACCGGCTCAAAAAGAGCGCATTATTTACACTGCCCAAAAAGAGCTCATATAAGCTAAATCGGATTTTTGAGTCCAAAACCATCAATTATCTTTTTATTCTTATCTTAATTTAGTATTTATCTTATTTAGTTATTATCTTATTTTTAGTAATTATCTTAATTATTTAGTTTAGTATTTATCTAAATAAGAGATTGTATCTCATTAGACTAGGTTTTCTATTTTAGGGTTTGCCACTATAAATAGCTAGTTTTAGGTTTGTATTCCCTACAACTCAAATCAATCAAAAAACAAACTTCAAAATCCTGCGCGCGATTTGTAACCCCCGCGGTTGGTTAATTTAGGAGTAGAAGTAATTTAAATATTAATCTCGCATGGGTTCTTTAATCTCCAGATTAATGTTTTGGTTTAGCTTAATCAAACCTTGTTCATTTTTTCGGACGAAACCGGTTAAAGCATTGAGCCGTACAGTACCCATCTACAAATTTAAAGATTCGAACATGAAAACATTTTTCTGCGAATAAATTTATATCAATTCGACGCCGTTTTTAAAGGTTTTGGATCTACTTTGGCCTTAATTACCCAAACTGATTCTTTTTTAATTCCGCAATATAAATTGATGAGCAAGAACGACTCTTCTCTTAAAATTGAATGATTTCAATGTTTAAGAACATATAAATGTAAAAATTTCATATAAAGTGAATAAAAATATATGTAATATATATTTTATATAATTTTTTAAAATAGATAAAATAATAATTGAAGATGGGAAAATAATAATTTTAAAATGAGCTAAAATATACTATAAAAAATTAATGATTTTATTTTAAAATATTAATTTATAAAATAGACAACCATTGTATATTTTAGACATAATCATTGAAAAATACTTCATATACTTGACTTTTTTTGTTTTCAAACTTAAAAATTATCAACTTTTGTCTATTTCTTAATTTCCAGTTTCTATTTTAGCAATTTTATTTAAATTTGAGTGAAAAAGTTTTAAATATACTCTTAATATTTGAAATTTTTGATGGTAAAAAATAAATTGAAACAATATGAAATAATATAAAAGACATATATTTTAATATTTATCCATTCTAATTTGAAAAATAGCTAAAATGAAACTAAAAATTAAAAAATAAAATTAACTTTTAACTATATTTTTTTAGAAATGGAATATTATTGGAAGTCTATATATTATATAGTTCAGTCCATGAGTGTACTCAATTTTTAGATCAATGGTGAGATGATTTGATGAAGAAAAACAACGAATGTGAAGGAGCTTTATGTAAAAAGTCAACACAAATAGAATGGGATACATTAATAATTCAATACAAAACCTAATTGAATAAATATAGATTCCTTTTAATTGGTAGGTCCATACATATGGAATGGACCTTCATGTGATATTGGCATGTTAGCAATCCAGTTGCATGTATTTTACTTTAAGTTCATTTTTGGCCAAAAGTTTCGGGGAACCACTGACCTTTAATTTTTTTTAACAGCATTTTAATATTAAAAATTGTCAATTTTATTTTATACCATATTTTCGACTTTCAATTCTACCTTGAAAAATCAAATTGATATTTTTTTACTTGAATAATATTCAAAATAAATTTGTCATATTTTGTATATATATTCTAAATGGACATTAATATTATAAACATTACTAAAGAAGCCTTTTTCTCACAACAACAACAAATAATAAATTATTTATTAAATATAAATCAATTATCAATAATATTTTTAAATCGAAAACGTCTCTGAATCCGCCGCTACCTTTTCCGTACCCGCCATCGTCTCAAACCTTTCGCTGTTCGTCTTCCATGGAACACGAATTCCACCATGAAAGACGAGCTCCGGGTCATCTTCCGTCGAGGAAGACAAAATTTGGTTTGACCGGATCTAATTCATCGCATGTTCGAGGGCAGCGGCAGGTCGGAGGAGGACGGCGGCGGAGTCGGTTTTTATTTTTTAATAATATTCAAAAAATTAAATAATTATATATCTAACTAAATTTTCACTTAAGACTTATTTAAATTTTTTAAAATTAAAGGACTAGTTTAAATTTGTTTAAAAAAATACTACCCCATATGATATTAAGTACTATAAATTAAGTCATTATTGTCGGGAGCTTTAGTGATTTCATTATGATGATACATTGAAAGATGGAATACCACAACTTTGGATTAGAAGAGTACTAGTAGCAAAGTCATCCACTGAACTAAAGAAATCATCAAAATTGAGAGAGCCATAATCCAAAGCAAACCAAATTCCGAAAGGATAGTGTCCCAAACAGCTCTAAAAGAAAGTTGGGGACACTATTTAAGAACTGTTGCTACCGATAATAACATGAGGCAATCTATATAAACATAAATGTATTATTATAAATATATATAAACATAAAGGGTATAAAGGTAAGTTAACCGAAACTAGATTAGGGTCGCGAGCTCATCGAGTCAAGTATTCTGGAGTTCGAACTCGACTAGATATGAATCAAGTCGATTTGAGTATTTTTTGAGTCAATCTCGAGTAACTCGTGAGTTAGCTCACCACTCCTAGTCGAGATTACTGTCTTAGCCCTGTTCTATCATCTGTATAATGGGGTTCGGCATTTATCGACAGATTTTTTGGGATTTTAATTTCTTAGAATTGACCGAAAAAGAAGAAACAATATAGATACCATGACCGATCACCATCGATAAAGAAGAATCTTTTTAATCACTTTGAATCTTCTCAAACTGCTACGAACTACTGTCCAGTCTGCAATTCGGAAGGAGAATCTGAAGAGCATGTTTTTCGAGATTATTCTATTGCCCAAGATTGTCTTAGTATGTTCTTCAATCTTCATTATCCAGGTTCATATAACTCCTTCCTGTTTAGTTCAATCATATGTTGTTTGGTAATGCCTTCGGATAGATTTGCATGTTTATGTGTTCTTCTCTGGTGTTTGTGGAAGCATAAAAAATGACGTTTTATGGAATAAGAAAGTTTCCTCAGTACTGTGGTCTGAGAGGCGAGCTTGTTTTTGTCCTGATGGTTATCTGCTAGACATTTGAAATTCAGTCCAAGTTTGTCTTACAACCGAGCTGTTAGCGCAGCAGAAAATAAATAAGAGAAGAGAAAAGAATCACACAAGATTTTTTACGTGGTTCGATCAATGCGATCTACTCCACGGCAGAGAGAGAATTTATTCTATATGTTTGTTGTGAGTTTACAATAGGGTCATCACCTCTATTTATAGTGAACCCTTAAGACACAATTTAAGTCCTAATCCAATAAGGAACTAGACTATAAATCCTAAAAGGAAAACAATGCTAAACAAAGGATTAAGTATCCTAATCTAAATAGGAACAATATATCCTAATCCAAATAGGAACAATATGAGCCATAACTCAACAATCTCCACCTTGGCGAATACATCCAACAAGATTAATCTTGAAACCTTCTTCAGCAAATCACAAAGGCCACCAAATTGCATCACAGAATAAACTCTCCACCTTGACTTAAAATTACTCCAAAGTCAAAGTTAACCAAGACCAACTCTCTCTCTGCCATCCATGCCCCTTAAGGGCCTCATGCGCTGCGTACATTGACCAAGTCAGATGCTTCTCTACTCTGCACTGCCTCTTTATACGACTGCGGCTCATCGGAATCAATGATCTCACTTATTGCCAAAGCATAAGCCATAGGATTAGTATCAACTGTATCAACACAATCCACATATCTCATTGGTGTTCTGATTTGCCTTCTTCCTCTCCTTGTTGCTATACTCTCTTCTACCACTTCTTCATTAGGCTCGTTTATAGGATCAGTAGTAATCCTATTTGGAGCTACAAACTCCACCTTCTGGCTAGCACCCAGATCAGTTTTTCCTGCAAGATCACCAAGTTCCTCTTTCTGGCCAAACATAGTAGATTCATCAAAGGTTACGTCTCTACTAATAATCAGTTTTGGAGTTCTATCCATCTCTGTGCACCACAGTCTGTACCCTTTAACTCCAGTCGCATACCCTAGAAATATGCATTTCATTGCCCTCGCCTCAAGTTTACCATCATTAACATGAGCATAGGCAACACAACCGAAAACACGCAAGCCAGAATAATCAGAGGGTTTACCATACCATACCTCTTGAGGTGTCTTCAAATCAATTGCAGTAGATGGCGATCTATTCACCAGATAACAAGCAGTGTTAACTGCTTCAGCCCAGAAACGCTTTGGAAGACCCGCGTTTAACCGCATGCACCGAGCACGCTATAGTAGTGTTTGGTTCATCCTCTCTGCAACCCCATTCTGCTGTGGCGTGTACCGTACAGTGTGATGCCTCACTATACATTCCTTTCTACAGAAGTCATCGAATGGTGCATTGCAAAACTCTAACCCGTTGTCCGTCCTGAGTGTCTTGACCTGTTTTCCAGTATGTTTTTCAACCATGGTCTTCCACTCCTTGAACCGCCCAAACACTTCATCCTTCGATTTCAGAAAATACAACCACACCTTTCTCGAGTAGTCATCAATAAAGGTCACAAAATATTTGAGTCCCCTGTGGGATTCAACCCGAGCAGGACCCCATAAATCCGAGTGAATATAATCCAGGATGCCTTTCGAAGTGTGCCTTCCAGAAGTGAATTTCACCCTGCGTTGCTTGCCAAGAATACAAGTTTCACAGAACTTCAGCTTCCCCGTTTCCGCTCCTTCTAACAACCCTTGTTTACTCAATATGGATAGCCCCCTCTCACTCATATGACCTAACCTCTGATGCCACAACTCGATTTTACCATCATGTACCTCCAAGGACCGAGCAACCGCCACAGTTCCCACTACTGCACTTCCTGTGAGAATATAAATGCCGTGTTGTAGCACACCCTTCATCACAGTCAATGCACCTTTAGAAATTTTGATCTGTCCATCTCCACCTGAGTGGTTGTACCCTTGCTTGTCAAGTGTACCCACAGAAATCAAGTTCTTCCGCAATTCAGGAATATACCAAGCATTAAATGTTCTAACCATACCATCATACATCTTGATCTGAACAGAACCACTACCCTTGACAGCAAGCTCCTTATCATTCACCACCTTTACAGTGCCATTCCACTCCTTGAAAGAATTAAACAATTCCTTTCTAGAAGACATATGATAAGATGCACCAGTATCTAGGACCCAGGTACTATCAGAACTTGATGTACTCACAGTCAAAACATCACCGCTTTCTTCCTCATCAGAACTTTCCTGTACCACAGCTGCATTAGCATTACCGCTTGATTCCTTGTTTTCGCCACCCTTTTTCAGCTTCGGACAATCTCTTCTAAAGTGCCCCTTCTCCTTGCAGTGATAGCATCGTCGTCCATTAGACTTCGATTTGGAACGCGACCTGTTTCCTTTCCCACCATCTCTCTCATGACTCCTGCCCCGACTCACCACAAGACCAGAAACCGATTCCTCCTCATTAGAGTTAGAGACCTTTTTCTTTAGTTCTTTGGATTGCAAAGCATCCTTTACATCACTAACAGAAATCGAATCTCTACCATATAACATTGTATCAACAAAGTTTTCATATGAACTGGGCAAAGAACATAAAAGAATGAGGGCTTGATCCTCTTCTTCAATCGAAACACCAACACCTTGTAAATCTATAACAATTCGATTGAAGTTATTAACATGATCTCTTACCTGAGTATTTTCCGTCATCCTCAATGTATACAAACGTTGTTTCTGATACAACCGGTTTGTAAGAGATTTCTTCTGAAACTTGCTCTCCAACGCTCCCCATAAAGCATCAGCAGTTCCTTCACCGATAACCTCTCTCAACACCTCATCAGAAAGACTCAATAGAATCGTACTATGTGCCTTTGACATAATATCTGCCTTCTCTCCCACAGACAAACCTTCCGGTAAATTGCTTTCTCCTCCTAACGCCGCTACGCATCCTTGTTGAACCAAAACAGCCTTCATCTTGACTTTCCACAAAGTAAAGTCATTCGAACCATTGAATTTCTCAATATCAAATTTATGAAGCGACATCTTCAATCAACAAAATACCTAGAATCTCAGATTTGAAATCTAAGCTCCGATACTGTAATACCCCAATTATTTTAAGATAAATAAGTCGTGCCATGTGTCGTAATTTCCGATAAGTTAAGTTAAGAAGAATTTAATTTAATTTTATCGGGAATTTAGAATAATGTTTATAAAGCGGATTAGTGGGATTTAAGGAATTTAATATTGAAAATTTGGACGTGGAGGCATTTTGGGGCTAAATCGTAAATTTTGAAAAGTTTAGGGGCTAAAGTGTAAATTAGCCGATTAAGCCTCGAAAATAGGAATTTGAGGATTTTAACGGAAATATTATATTTTGAGATAGTATTATTTATTGGATATGAATAATACGTATATGATTTAATAGAAAGATTAATTGAATAAGTTTTGGACTAAATTGAAACTTTTGAAAAGTTTCAAGGACCAAAGTGTATTTTAACCAGGTTATATATAAGATAACCTTCAGAAGGAAGGATACAGATCCTTCATTTCATCTTCTTTTTCCTTCTTTCATTCTCTCGATCGTTCTATACGGTTCCGACGCTCGATTCCGTTTCTCGTCCGTTTCCGACGTTCTATAACTCCAAACGATCGTATTTCGACGGGTAATCGCGGTAAGCTTGACGTTTTACCGTTTCGTTGATTATATTTTGAGTTATATCGATTCAAAGTTTTAGGCCACGAAACGATTTTATCGTTTTATCGATTATAGGATCGTTTTTGGATGTTTAGATGTTAGATTAAGCGTTTTGGATGAGTTAGGATCGTTTTTATATAGAAAGCACGTCGGATATCGGAAAGTTCGTCGAAAAGTTGAGCCAGGGTGAAAACCCGCTACTGTGCGCCGCACAGTCCAACTGTGCGAACGCACAGCATACTGTGCGATCGCACAGTGCTGTGCGATCGCACAGTGCTGTGCGAACGCACAGTCTTGAAGGACTGTGCGAACGCACAGTCATGTGTGCGAACGCACAGTCCACTGTGCGAACGCACAGTGAGACGTGCGCTCGCACAGTGTTTGGCCGATCGATATATTTTGGGTATTTGCTCGCCTACGCGTAGAATTATCGGAATTGATTAGTTTATCGGTTAACTATCGATTAGTAAACGAGTTACGTGTGTGTTTATATCTCGAGTCTAGAATGTCTATCGGGTTAGAGTCTCACTCGAGTCATGATTGTCTGTTTCTTAGGTCCGACAAGGCAACCGGCTACTGGACAAGGAGCTTGACGGAGGTCGTGTAATAAAGTTTTTGGGGAAAAAGCAAGCAGTGAGTTTATATGTGTTTACTTTTGATGTATTGAAAATGCATTGCTTTTAAACGTAAAATAATTTATACGAATTGCATAACACGATTTGTTATCGAAAATGCTTTGTATGAAATACATGCATCATTATCTTGAAACCAGTATAGATCCGATGAAACATGCTTTCCTATTGGGCGGCAATAGGAACTACGTGATCACTAGTTAAGTTCAAGCTATATACTCCTTCGGTTGTGTTTGAAAATGTTTTGTTTGTTTGAATATGAAATTCATATCGATCGATCGTTGGACTTTGAGATGGACAGTCACCTTGGTTGAACTATCCCGGGACTGTACCAAATGGTATTGGTTGATCTGGTTGAACTATCCCGCAACCTACCAGCAAGATTAAGATATATCGTTTTGTTTGAAAGAAAGAATTTGGTTTTGATAATTCGATGAATCAAGGATTAGGGTTTCAATCGGAAGTTATATTTGGATGCATATGAATGAATGATTTATTGCATTGTTTTGTTTTATAGAATACTCAACTGTAAACTTATGAACTCACTCAGTTTCGACTGACCCCGTTGTTATAACCATTTTTCAGGTAAATAGTCTTTTGACGTGACAGGCTTCTATTCTTGCTCCAGAAGTCTGCTTAGAAGTATGTATAGAAGAAGTATGTATCAGTAGTGCTGCAGTAGACTAGTCCTAGATATGTTTATAGTTTTGTCAAACGGTCTAATGTATATTTATACTCTGATGTTTGTAAACTTGAATGGTGTTACTGCGCTTTAAACCGTTTGTTTTTGATGTGCGAAACAGGGCAATGCTTGATGTGGCATCGCATTGTAAGACCCTAGTTTCTATTGATGGTTTTCAGAAAATGTACATAGATGTTTAATATCTTATCGTTAAAAAGCTTTTCTGAAAACGCTTGTTTGTTTTTATCGCAAAAAGTTTGTAATGGTTTTAGGCTTGCTACGGGTTTCGGAGCTACCACTCCCATTCCCTAGCGCCGGTCGCGGCTCGAGTTTCGAGGATGGAAATCGGGTCGTGACAATGTTGGTATCAGAGCAATGGTTTAGTTTCCTAGGCCATTGCCTTATGTTTTGTGTGTTATGTGATCCTAGGATTGACAATGCCTTTAGGTTAAGATAGGAACTACTGCAGCTATAGGATTCGAATTATGTCATTGAATTGTCTTCGTTTGTTTTCGCGCTTTCAACTCTTATCTATAGGATGTGAGTCTGTTATACGTGTGTGATCGATAGTATACTAGTGCATCCGTTTGCATATATGATTAGTTTTGCGCTTAGAAGTAAGAATATGTTTATCGTATGATTGTTGATCGGGGCGTTGTTTGCTTTGGTCAGGATGGCTGGCCAGAGACAAACTAGATCGCGTAGCGCTATGGCACGAGCAATAGCTGGAGAGGCTCAAGATGAGTCTTCTGTCCAGGGTGGACAGCAGGAACCGGCTGGAGCAGCTGGAGGAGGCAGAGGACAAGCTGCCAATGTGCAAGAACCAGTGCAGGCACCAGGAATGCCTCAACCAGTGAATTTTGGAGGATTTAATATGGAACAGTTTTTAACTGGAATTGCGACTATGGCAACAACTCACGTGGAGAACCAGACTATGCAACGGGAGCAATTGCTGCAACAACAGCAACATCTAATCGGGAATGTGGATAGAGATATTACTTTGGCTTACATGCGTCTTAAGCCAACTGCATTCAACGGTACTGGAGATGCGTTGGATTTTCTGGACGAAGTGGAGCGTAATGCTAGACGTCTCCAAGCTAATGAAAGGCATTCTATTATGATGATAGAAATGTCGTTGAAAGGACCAGCAAAGGATTGGTTTCAACGTGTTATTCAACCGACTATGGATCAGATGACATGGGCTGAGTTTGTTAATCGCTTTAGAGAGTCCTATCTACCGTACTCAGTCACTGAGCTGCATCGGGATCGATTGCTGAATTTGGAAAAGGGAGATAGGTCGGTGCAGGAGTATGTTACGGATTTTACAAGATTGAGCCGTTTTGCACCAGACCTAAATGTGGATCCGGTTAGAGTGAATACGAGGTTCGTAAAGGGCTTAGGACCCGAGTTCGTGAGCTTGATGCCGAGTGTGACTAGGGATTTGGTTCAGCTGATTGATAGTGCTCAACAAATTGAGTCTACCCTGATTAGATACGGGAGACTTCCAGATCCCTCTGATCGAGTACCGACTGGAAATGAGAATGTGTATGTGGTGCAGAGTGCTCCAGTACAGCCTCATGATGGAAACTTCCCTAGACCTCAGCGTAATCGAGAACGTAAAAGAGCTAGATATGATTCACAAGCTAATACGTTTGGAGAAGGATATAGTGCAAGGACAACAAGTGATGCAGGAGTTGAACCTCCTATTTGTCAGACCTGTAACAAGAGGCATTACGGAGTGTGCCATCTTGTCTCAGGAGCGTGCTTTAATTGTGGTCAGTATGGTCACTTTGCTAGACATTGTCCGAGGCAGATACCTCAAGGCTCAATGACCACTGTGGTGCAACCTTCCTATAACCAACAGAGGACTGCATATCAGGCAACATCTGGATATGGTCAGACAGGAAGTACTTTTACTGGTCAGAGAGGCCGTGGTTATGGAAATCGTGGAGGAAGGAATGGTGGAGGTCGTGGTGCTGGTCAGACTTCACAGGCTGGTGGGGGTCAGGCCAGAGTTTTTGCTTTGAATCCGCCAGAGGCGCAAGAGTTTGGCGATAATGTTCAAGGTATCTTTTATAATTCTTATGGACGTGTTAGTTTCTTTTGATAGGTACGTGAGCTAAAGTTTTAAATTCGAGGACGAATTTATTATAAGGTGGGGTGAATGTAATACCCCAATTATTTTAAGATAAATAAGTCGTGCCATGTGTCGTAATTTCCGATAAGTTAAGTTAAGAAGAATTTAATTTAATTTTATCGGGAATTTAGAATAATGTTTATAAAGCGGATTAGTGGGATTTAAGGAATTTAATATTGAAAATTTGGACGTGGAGGCATTTTGGGGCTAAATCGTAAATTTTGAAAAGTTTAGGGGCTAAAGTGCAAATTAGCCGATTAAGCCTCGAAAATAGGAATTTGAGGATTTTAACGGAAATATTATATTTTGAGATAGTATTATTTATTGGATATGAATAATACGTATATGATTTAATAGAAAGATTAATTGAATAAGTTTTGGACTAAATTGAAACTTTTGAAAAGTTTCAAGGACCAAAGTGTATTTTAACCAGGTTATATATAAGATAACCTTCAGAAGGAAGGATACAGATCCTTCATTTCATCTTCTTTTTCCTTCTTTCATTCTCTCGATCGTTCTATACGGTTCCGACGCTCGATTCCGTTTCTCGTCCGTTTCCGACGTTCTATAACTCCAAACGATCGTATTTCGACGGGTAATCGCGGTAAGCTTGACGTTTTACCGTTTCGTTGATTATATTTTGAGTTATATCGATTCAAAGTTTTAGGCCACGAAACGATTTTATCGTTTTATCGATTATAGGATCGTTTTTGGATGTTTAGATGTTAGATTAAGCGTTTTGGATGAGTTAGGATCGTTTTTATATAGAAAGCACGTCGGATATCGGAAAGTTCGTTGAAAAGTTGAGCCAGGGTGAAAACCCGCTACTGTGCGCCGCACAGTCCAACTGTGCGAACGCACAGCATACTGTGCGATCGCACAGTGCTGTGCGAACGCACAGTCTTGAAGGACTGTGCGAACGCACAGTCATGTGTGCGAACGCACAGTCCACTGTGCGAACGCACAGTGAGACGTGCGCTCGCACAGTGTTTGGCCGATCGATATATTTTGGGTATTTGCTCGCCTACGCGTAGAATTATCGGAATTGATTAGTTTATCGGTTAACTATCGATTAGTAAACGAGTTACGTGTGTGTTTATATCTCGAGTCTAGAATGTCTATCGGGTTAGAGTCTCACTCGAGTCATGATTGTCTGTTTCTTAGGTCCGACAAGGCAACCGGCTACTGGACAAGGAGCTTGACGGAGGTCGTGTAATAAAGTTTTTGGGGAAAAAGCAAGCAGTGAGTTTATATGTGTTTACTTTTGATGTATTGAAAATGCATTGCTTTTAAACGTAAAATAATTTATACGAATTGCATAACACGATTTGTTATCGAAAATGCTTTGTATGAAATACATGCATCATTATCTTGAAACCAGTATAGATCCGATGAAACATGCTTTCCTATTGGGCGGCAATAGGAACTACGTGATCACTAGTTAAGTTCAAGCTATATACTCCTTCGGTTGTGTTTGAAAATGTTTTGTTTGTTTGAATATGAAATTCATATCGATCGATCGTTGGACTTTGAGATGGACAGTCACCTTGGTTGAACTATCCCGGGACTGTACCAAATGGTATTGGTTGATCTGGTTGAACTATCCCGCAACCTACCAGCAAGATTAAGATATATCGTTTTGTTTGAAAGAAAGAATTTGGTTTTGATAATTCGATGAATCAAGGATTAGGGTTTCAATCGGAAGTTATATTTGGATGCATATGAATGAATGATTTATTGCATTGTTTTGTTTTATAGAATACTCAACTGTAAACTTATGAACTCACTCAGTTTCGACTGACCCCGTTGTTATAACCATTTTTCAGGTAAATAGTCTTTTGACGTGACAGGCTTCTATTCTTGCTCCAGAAGTCTGCTTAGAAGTATGTATAGAAGAAGTATGTATCAGTAGTGCTGCAGTAGACTAGTCCTAGATATGTTTATAGTTTTGTCAAACGGTCTAATGTATATTTATACTCTGATGTTTGTAAACTTGAATGGTGTTACTGCGCTTTAAACCGTTTGTTTTTGATGTGCGAAACAGGGCAATGCTTGATGTGGCATCGCATTGTAAGACCCTAGTTTCTATTGATGGTTTTCAGAAAATGTACATAGATGTTTAATATCTTATCGTTAAAAAGCTTTTCTGAAAACGCTTGTTTGTTTTTATCGCAAAAAGTTTGTAATGGTTTTAGGCTTGCTACGGGTTTCGGAGCTACCACTCCCATTCCCTAGCGCCGGTCGCGGCTCGAGTTTCGAGGATGGAAATCGGGTCGTGACAGATACCACTTGTTAGCGCAGCAGAAAATAAATAAGAGAAGAGAAAAGAATCACACAAGATTTTTTACGTGGTTCGATCAATGCGATCTACTCCACGGCAGAGAGAGAATTTATTCTATATGTTTGTTGTGAGTTTACAATAGGGTCATCACCTCTATTTATAGTGAACCCTTAAGACACAATTTAAGTCCTAATCCAATAAGGAACTAGACTATAAATCCTAAAAGGAAAACAATGCTAAACAAAGGATTAAGTATCCTAATCTAAATAGGAACAATATATCCTAATCCAAATAGGAACAATATGAGCCATAACTCAACACGAGCCTCTTATATATGTTAAACAGGGTCGTAGAGGTTTTACCTGTAACATTTATGTAGTAATTCCTCGAGACAGTAACTATGGAAGCTTTGATTCGCGAGCAATACATGTCTCTATATTGCAGCCAAGCATGTCGGTCTTATGGGGAGTTTGGATTCAAGAGTTGCTGAGACGGTTGGATTAAAAGATGTTTTACGTTAGATGAAATTGAATGGTTTCTCTAATGTTCGTATGGAAATTCATTGCCAAGAGTTGATTTTAGCTTTTAAGAACCTAATTAGAGATTTATCGTATTTTTTAGATATTGTGTTTGATAGTTTTAATTTGTAAAGCTCAATAGATTGTATATCCTTTGACATTTGCTTATGTAAAACGCTCAGAGAATTTGGCCGCTCATTATTGGGCTAAAGCGATCTATGTTAAGTCTGTGTGCAAGGAATAGAATATTCCCACCTCGTTTTTTGTTGATGTAATTCAGCCTGATTTGAACATGAGTAGAGTTCTTCTTTGTCTCTCAAAATAATTTAAACTATATTGATGATTATAATTATATAACTATTGCAAAATTATTTTGTGTAGATCAGATTTTCATGGATCATTCTCATAAGAATTTTACAAATTAAATTGCGGATGTCATTCACATGAAAGTGATCCATCATGATTCCTGTTTGGATAAAAGTTTCCATAGTAACTTCGACTTTCATACTATCCTTAAATACTATCCTTTCAATTTTTTGCAATTTGATTACTATTTGCATCAACTGAAAGTTATCTTAACAATTCAGGTAAAAAAATTGCTTATCTAATTGTGTCTGCACCACTTAATCAAAGTTCAGCTATTAAAAAATAATAAATAAAATGACAACAACTATTAGTTAAAAAAATTATAGTTTAGTGACCGCAAAAGAATTTAACTCTATAAACACTTTTTTTATTGAAAAAAAATATACACTAAACACAGAATTATGCTATTTATCATGTAATTATTTGCTTAAAGTGAAAAAATGGCTTAAAGAAAAGAAAAATTGAGGTAAAGACGAACACTAAACCCAATTCTCTCATTTACACCCAATAAACACAAAGAAAGATACAGCACTAATTTGTTTATTTTTCTTGTGTGAAATATCCCCTAATGGACACAAACTAAATTACAAACAATAATTTATTCTATTTGTTTATGCAGTGTGTAACAAAATTAATTAACAAATATTTCTTTCTTCACAAAAAAATAAAAAACAAATGCTCATCAACCCCACTATAGAATGGAACCCATGTGTGTATGGGCATAAATTAAAGAAGAAACAACTGTCATTCATACCGAGTTAGACAGAAAAAACCTGTATTTTCCATCGTGCACATCTTCATCCACTCGTTTTGTCCTCAATCGATCGATGATCCGCCAGTAAAACATATTTTAAGAAAAGCTTCGTCTTCCTTTTTGCATGTCTTGCGCGGTAAAAACATATTCATGTTTTGGATTCTTGAATTGCTAACTCGATCAGATGACTCAGTCAGTCACCATTAATGCCGAGTGAAGTTGGTGGTGGTTTACTTGCTACGACTTGAAAACATCCACCACCTTCATCTTCTTCCTCAGTATCGCCTTCATCGTCCTCGTCGTCGTCGTCTTCATCGTCTAATTGAATGTTTTGATTCATAATCTGCCTTCCATTAATGACTTCAGCATGCTGTAGGCTTCCTTGTAGGGGCGGCCATTGCTGTTCTGGACGTACCATTAAAGGCTCCGTTGTCATCGTTGTCGCTGAACTAACATGAACAGGAGTGACTGAATTACTATTTTCGTTATAGTTCTTACCTTTCTCCTTGTATATAGCATCGAGTTGGTGGAAATATGGGCATGTTTTTGAATCCCCAGACCTCTGCTTATTACTTTCTTTAACTTTCTTGAAATACTTGTTTATATTCTCCCATTTTTCTTTACATCTTTTCGAGCTCCGATTGTATCCAATTCTTCGCATTGCTGCTGAGATCTCCTCCCATAACGGCCCTTTTGGTCCATTTTCTTGATACTTTGTGTCAAGATTCGTTCTTATCTTAATTAGAGCTTCAACTTCAACTTTTGGCCATCTTGACGGGCTTGGTGCTAATGCATTATCAATATTATCCATTCCGTTATCCTTTTTCGGAATATCCAACCTCGTTATCGGTAGTGACGGTGCTGGTGTGGGCGGATTCCTCGGCTGCGCCACCTGAACCGGCGGTTGTGGTTGTGGTTGAGGTGGTGATGGAGTGATTATTGGCGGTGGGGCTTGAACTGGAACTGGAACTGGCGGTGGTGGTGGTTGTGGAATATCAAGCGTTAAAACTGCATTTTGCTGCCCGGAAATCTTCTGCAAGAATGCAATAACGGCGGCGTCTTTAGCCGCCGCAGTTGTTCGTTCTTGGATCAAGATTTCATGTTCTTTATTGATTCTTGAAATTTCTTGAACCCGCCAAGCATCTTCACGAGCTATTCTTTCATTCTCGCGTTTCTCTACAGTTTCCAAGAATTTCTTTTGCAAATCTTCTTGTTTCTTGATAACATCTTTCGTTAGTCTCTCGAAGAAATCTTTCCATCTCCGCTTTCTCTTCCGACTCCCATGCAATTCTTCGTCCGACGCCGTTGAAGACGACGTGGAGCTCGAAAAAAGATGCGAAGTCAGGTTCTGAAAAGTAGTTGGAAATATAATATTCTGATTATGAGAAGGATTTAACGGCTGTGATGATGACAATGGCATGGGACTAATGGTAGGATCCGAATTTGGGGTGATGACAATATTCACATGATGGCTATTTGTTGTTGCTGATGGAACAGTACTGGCATGAGTAGTGACATTAGGAGGATTATTAGACCATGGCAATGTGGTGGTAGTGGTACTAACAATTTGATGAGGTGGCATTGTCACTGACTGTGGCTTTGATGGTACCGCTGGCGGTGGCTGTGGCCGCGGTGGTGGGGCTGGTGATTGTGATTGAGTTGTGCTTTCGAATGCTTCTAACTGATCGAAAAATCGATACGTTTTGCCTTCGGATTTTCCCGTTCGGCCATCCTTGGTTCGCTTGTGGTACTTATACACATTCTCAAATTTCTCTTTACATTTCTTGGCATTTCGATGATAACCAAGCTCGGCTAGTTTCCTGATGACAATATTAATTTCAAGATCTAAAAATTAATGCATAATGAGACATAAAATCAACAAGAAATTATAGGAATAATACAAAACAAGACTGTGATCAAACTTCTAAAGATGACATGAAATTAGCATACCAACAATTTACATGTCAGTAGTAGTATGCATATGCATTTATTAGGCTCATTTTACTTCTTTACTAGGAATTACTATAAGACTAAAATGGAAAATAAAACAATTTAAAATGAAAAATCCAAAGAAGAAAGAAGACAATAAATTGTTCTAATGATTAATGGGTTTTAAAGAATTTTTCATTAGAAAGCTACAGAATTGAAGAAAGAAGAAAGAAATTAGCTAAATTCAAAATGTAATGAAATCATTTCTTCATTAATTTAAGTCCTGAAAGATGCCAAATAAAATCAAGAAAACTGTTAAAAAAATGTTAGTATAAGCTTTTGTAAGATCCAAGAAATAAAGAAAAAAAAAACCCAAAAATTCAGTGAAAGTTGATGAATTATTCACAGATCTCTATGCAGCTCAATAAAAAATTTGCAGAAATTGAAAATTAAAGTAAGAAAAAAGATTAAATTTAAAATTTAATCACCTGGAAACCTCTTCCCATAATGGACCTTTAAGACTGGAGTCACGAAATACTGCATCCATATCGGACCTTATCTTCAATAAGGCCAAAGTTTCTTGTCTCGGCCACCGGTTAGCGCCGCAGCTCATCCGGTCAGCTTCATCGACGATGACCATTCTATCTTCACCTGAATTTGAACCACCACCGCCACCACCGTGGCCGCCAACTTCAATATCTCCACTACCTTCATTGAAAACAACCCTAGTCGCGGTGGTGGCAAGTTCTACGGCGGAATCTGGCAGCACACTAGAGCCACCTTGCATACTGCCTTCTTCTATGTAAGCTATAGCCGAGCAATATTACCAAGAAAATTAAAATGTAAAGAAAAAATAAAATTTAGCAAAGAAAGGTGAATTCTATTAAGGGTTTTTAAGAAGAGCATAAATATGAAGGTAAATTTTTATTTTGTCTTTTAAAAAATAATTATTTGGTGGGATCTGCCTGTCAATATCAAAAGCAAAAAAAAAAAAAATTAAAATAGAAAAGAAACAAAAGGGTTTTTCTCAATCTTTTTATAAAAAGAAATTAAGCTATGGAATCTTTAGTTATATATTTTGTTTATTGTTGATTAAAAGGAGTGCTAGAAAGGGTCACATAAGGTTCTTTTTTATGCTTATCTCTCTACTTAGATATAGAACACCAAAACCTTATCATGAATTAATTATTTAGATTAAACTTATAGTATATAGTAATTTATCTACATTTGAATTAAAAAATAAAATAATAAAATAATTCACTTTTGCGTATTTTACGTTTTTAACGCGATTTTTATCTTTCCATAATTTTAAATATGAAGTACCAATTTTTTTGTATACTACGGAACGATGGATATTTTTTATATAAAAATACTGAAGTGGATGAAGAAATATATATCAGCATGTCACTTTTATGATGTTTAAGTCAATACTTTTTAATTAAAAATTGTTCAACGTTCTAAATTATATATAAAAAAACTAATAGTTCGGATCGAGTTTGTCAAAATTAAAATTTATGTTAAATTTATAAATTAGTCTATATTTATTGTTTATTTTGCAAACTTCCCTTAAATATTTAATACTAAATATTATTCAAAAATAAGTAGATACAAAAACAAATTTCAATAAGAGATTTTTCGAGTCAAATGTAAAATTATTTTATTAAATATGTAATTATTAATAGAAATAATTCATATATATATATATATATATATATATATTGGAAATCTATAAAAAAAATGGAAATCCTTTTTTTTTCAATAATAATGTAACAGCTTAAGCAAGAAAAAGCAACAGGTGCAGATAGCGACGATGGGGATAATAAAAGGGTTGGCCCATTTGTTGGTCACCTTTGCTTTTTGGTGCGTTTTGGATTTCAGTGGCTATTGGCTTCATTTTTTTTTTTACAATTTTCATCTATTACTAAATTGCCCCAGTGTGAAATCCTCATTGTCAAATTTCAAGACCTTGCAACACGATAAGATAATACATTAATCATTTTTATATGCAAGCTAATATATTAGAATAATGTTTATTTTATTAGATTAGTTGACTAATAATGTACTAATGTGATCCCAACTATATTATGTTTGCATCATTTGTTGAACTTAATATGAGAAAATTTAATCGAATTAATGTCCACAATACTCAATAATGTGAAATTTAAATTCAAATTTATCTTTCGTAAAAGAAAAATAAAATACTCCCTCTGTTTTTGTTCGTTCTCTATTTAGCCAAAATTACATATATTAAAAAAGTAGACTTTTTATCTTAAATTATAGGAGTAACTACAAATATGACCCTACTAGTTAATAAATGTTTTCTAAATTGAATCATAGAGTCATTTATTAGGAAGGAATAAATTTGAAAAATAATAACTAAAAATATACAAGTAATTATAAAAAAATTCATTTGATTAAATAGACATTTAAAAAACGGAGAGAACACAATATATGAACAAGAGTTTTTCAAAAGGATATATGTTTATGTATTTTTTTAATGGATTGTGCAAATGATTATGATAAATTACTTTTTATGAACTAACAAAAAAAAATTGATGCTTTGCAAATTTAACTAAAAAGTTTAGTTTTAGTAATTTTAACTTAATTTAGAAGATTGGCATCAATTCTATGCCCAATTTTATTAATTGATCTTTAAAAATAGTATTCCATCTATGCCATTCAAAAAAAAATCATTACACATAGTAATATTTTTATTATATCCTTATTAACTATTTTTTTGGATAATTAATAATAATTTTTATTATAAATATGTTGTGAATTATGCTCAAAAATTAAAATGACAAAATGGTGACAAAAACTTTAAATTTAAAAAGTACTAAAAATACAAAGTGGACTTTCTTAAGTGAAGAATTATAAACCTTTTAAATGGAAAGAGTAGAGTATTTATAAAGCTATAAAATGATGTAAATTTTTAAAAATATTGATATGATATTCTAGAATTTATCATTATAAATACCAAAAACATATGTTAAGTTAATAATTAATCAAACTAAATTAAAATTATTATCTTTTAAATAGAATTAAAAACTTTGGTGAATCTATATGAAAAAAATATACTATACCATTTAATATATTGAAATAAGAAAAGTCTCAAAAAAAAAAATTCTCAAAAAAAGAAAAAAGTGATTAACATTTTCAACCTAATGGGGCAAAACCGTGGAACTGGTGGAACCACATGGGTAGAAAAGACCAAATTTTGATGTCGACCATTACAGTTATGACAAGCTATTCTTTTCTTCAAACTTATCTACAAAAATAATGCCCGTAAGCTTATCTTATTACAAATATAATTATATCATACTAAAATAAATATAATATATCTTATACTATTACTATTTATTTGTTTTTATCTATTGACAGACCAATAAAAAAAATAAGAATTAAAAAGAAAGAATATAATAATGTATGCATAAGTGGTGTATATGTAATGTTGAATTAAACTAGTTAGTTAGGGCAAGGCATAATATTTATGAGTGCATATAAGTAAGTGACAAAATTAATTGGTTAGGTTGTGACCTACCGTAATAAATGGGTATTCAAATATTTTTATAGCTAAAGGATCTTATATTATAATTTTCAGAATCTGCAAGTTATTATTTATTTTTATAAAATTACTAAAGGGGACCATATTAATATAGGATGGTAGTTGCTGAGTTGTTAGATGTTAATTCTAATTATCTGTCAAGAACATGTCTTGTAGCCATAAAATTCCGAAACCAAAGGATCTAATTAATTTGTTCTAGCTTCTTCCTTTTCAAACTTCATTTTCATGTTTATATGGGATTAAGTTAATAATTGGATTTGAAAAAAGATTAATAATTGATTACAATACATATATTACTGAATGTTTATTATTTTGTGTACATGCAAGCATACATGTTTTATTTTATTCATTCAATTATATACTATTAATGTAAGAAATTATATAAAATAAATACTATGGTATTCATTTAAATACCATCATCGAATGAACAATAAGTATTTTTATTCAATGGTAAAAACGAAGCAATAACGGTATAATTTTTCGTGAAATAGAGTATGGGAATAAAATAATTTATTTCAAGTTTAATTATTTTTTCTCAAACATAGAAAATTTATATGCCTTAACTAATTTCTCACACTTTTGTACTTAATT
Source organism: Mercurialis annua (assembly GCF_937616625.2). Classification (NCBI taxonomy): domain Eukaryota; kingdom Viridiplantae; phylum Streptophyta; class Magnoliopsida; order Malpighiales; family Euphorbiaceae; genus Mercurialis; species Mercurialis annua. Next base: position 69,927,352 of record NC_065570.1, read on the forward strand.
CTTGGCAAAATTTAAGCGATGTTAACTAGTTAGTTAACTTACATTATTTTATTTTTTAAATTTTTTATAATTGTAACTTTTATGGATTTTTTTTATAAATGTAAGTGCTATAGATTTGATCTAATACAAATTTATTTGATTTAATTACATATGAAACTAAAAATATCAACCTATCCCAGTAAATTTCCATGAATTATTACTATTTCATCTTATAACTATTGTTTCTCAGCTTCAAGTGATTAGTATAATAAATAGACAAATAAATTAACAATACTCATAATATTGATGAAAATTATAAATTTATTTTGAATAAACATTATGACAGTTTAGAGAAATAATTTTATGTTTTGAATTAATTATATTCAAATAAAAAATAAAAAAGATGATAAATTTATTAATAAAAATTAAATAGAAGTACGTCTATGAAATCATTTTTTATAATAAATAAGTTAATTTGGAAGAAAAAATATATTTTTTCGTAATAACATAAAATATTTGATAAAAAAATTTATGCATTTTTTTTAATTATGGACTAACGTGTCGTAAAAATAACTTAAAAGAGTAGAAGATATTTTATTTTTTATCTGATAATATATTGTAATACGTTTATTCATTTCGATATTAAAAAAGAACGGAAGGAGTATTAATCTGTTTTTAACAATAAAATAAACGCAATATACATGGATAATATAGAATGATGAGGTCTTGATTTTGGGTAATCCCATAGTTGATAATTATGTAATGTCCATGTATATATGGTATTAATGGGGAGACAAAGTATGTGAAGTCCTCAAGTCTAAAGGTTATAGGAGTTGGGACGGTAATGCTATGAACACATGGATCATTCAATTATTGAGTATTGCATAATAATAATAATAATAATAATGCAACAAATGGGACCCGTAATTTAATCAAAACCATATTATAATTTGCATTATATCATACACTTAACTAATTTACAAATTTGAAACTGTTTGATGTCATGATTATTTTAGTCATCCATTAATTGCCACCATGATTATACTCTTTTTATGTAGGAAAAAAAATCAAGAAAAAATCGTTTGAATACTTAATTCATGCATCAAATCAGAATACTACCCCAACAATATTATATTCTAAGTTTCTAACTATGTGTCAATACTTTATTATTTCAATAATGCACAGATTTCTGGATTGGGTAAGATTGAAGATTATTTCGTATCAATCCATATAATAAGAATGAGATAATATGGAAATAGAAAAAAAGATGACATTTAATCAAATAATTCTAAATAATTTTATTTGTCTTCTTTGTAAAATTAATTTAGGTTTTAGGTCTATTCATAATAATTCACTTGCTATATAGAATACAAGTATATTTGCTATATAAGAGAGAGAAAAAGGACAGACTCATAAAAAAATTCAAGATCAAATTTATAAAAATAATTATTTTATTAATTAAAATTTTAAATACATATCGCTGATATATAAATGACTTGCGGTAAAACATTAGTGAATCCTTGTTGAATTTTTTTAGTATCACTTTATATCTTTTATAATAATTTTGAATGTGTCTGCTACAATCTGCATTTCACTGATATTGCGATAATTTTATAAAATTATACTATAATTTGTTCATTGCTTTTATATACTATTGTAACAGTTTTAAATCGCTACTAAACTGATATTTCAATTGTCATATTATATACCATATTTTCTTGTTAAATTAGGGTTCATGACTGTAGACTTCATTTTAGTTAAATATATCAATCAAATTAATGTGAAAGATGCTCCTTTAAATATTACACATGGACTTAAATAATCCTAAAACATACTTAGTAATTATTATTATTATTAGGACAAAAAAGAAAAGAGAAGGAGGCGATAATAATTAAGTAATAATGAGAGGGCATATTAGCAAAATAAGGTAAACATCAAAGGGAATGAAATGGAGAGCACTGTATGTAATGTATGTAATGGAAAAGGAATACGTAAGTGGTGATGAAAAAAGAGAGTCACATTTTGTTTATGATCATCATATGTATTTTTTGCTTATTGCTTTGTCTTACAAAATCCAAAAAAATAAAATTAGAAAGAAAAAAAAAACATAATGTTTACTAGTTAGTTTTATGTCGATTCCTATTATTTGTGATTTCTTGCAACTTGAAAACTAAAAAATTCTCTAGCACAAGAGATAGAGGGAGAAAGTGATAGATGCCTTTGCCACTATGTCACCATTAATTAAAGATTAGATAATATTATATATAATACAAACCCTAACACTTTATCAAAATCATTGTTGATATATTCTAATTTATTAATCATCATTATATTGTTTCCAAAAACAGAAAAAGTGCAACTGCCCATAATTTTCTAGACTAAACTCATAATTCTTTTATAAATAAATATGTACTCGCGCAATTGCATGGAATTAATATATTATTAATTTTTGATATCAAATTTATATCATTGAAATTTAGAAAATATTATATTATATATATTTTTAATTTTTTATATTATGAATAATATTGATTATTTTACTATATATTATCAATAAAAAAATTATTTGATACAATTGGATATAAAAGAACAAATATAAATGAAACTAATAAAAACAACTGGCATTAAGATCACTTAATTGAATTTATTATTATTTATTTTTTACTGAAATGAATTATAATAATTAATTGTTCATAATAAAAACATCTATACAAACAGTAAAACAGATAGCTCATGCGACTATTCATGATAACTTTTTAGAAATATTTACTCATTGGATTTGTTTTTTAGAAGGCTATAAAATAATTAAGAAACTAACATTAATTATAAGTAATTGGACACTATTTTGCCTTTACAGAATGGTTTTCGTTTCAATAAGTAGTTGCAGTAGAATTGAAGCTGGCTGAAAGAAAATATTTGTTTACTTGGAACAGAAGTTATAGTAAAATAAAAGAGAAAAGTAATTAAAAAGAAGATGAATGAGGAGACAAAAGCTAAGTTGGTTAACATGGAGAGCATGTGAAGAAACATTAAATCATATGTCATCCATGTGGGTTTAACCTTCTTCTATTATCTGTCTCAAATTGGATTCTATACTTTTTTTTTCTTTCAAAAGAAAACTTAATTTTTTCAATCCTTTTTGTAACTAATTTCTCTTTGTTCCAACTGTGTAACAGTCACTTATCTATAAAACAAATTCATTATTGCATCATGTATATTTATACAGTTGTATGATTGACATGCATTTTATATTTTAGCCAATAAAGTTATATATATGTGTGTGTGTATATATATACAATTTTCTGTCACATACTCTTAAAGATGAGAAATATTTAATTATGATTTACATTCCTATAATTTTATGTCTCATACTCTTATTTACTATCTTCAGTGAAAACTCTGATCATTCCAATTTTCAATTATTATTAAACAAGTTATAACCCACATAGTAAAAACATTGGGTAATAAATTGTTTAAGTTGTAAGTTTAATTTCTCCTACAAATGCTTCTCTTTTCCAATTATAAAAAAAAAAATTGCTCATTAGAAAATAATATGAAAAAAAACTGAAAACTAAAGAATTAATTGCAAATTAATACGCGAAATTTATCCTAATTTACAATTACAACAAACTTATAAACTTGACAATTACCACACCGTCTTTCATTTTTTTACAAATTGGTACACTGAACTAGAAAAATACTAACGTGGACATTGTAATATACATTCACGTGTTGTTGCATGATTGGTCGGTGTACCAATTTGCTAAAAAAATGAAAATTGGTGTGGTCATTGCTAAATTTCAAAATTCGTATTGTAATGACAAATCAGGGTAAAATTTGTGTAGTATTTTGAAATTAACCTAATACTAAATTACCAAGATAAATTATAGCACCGTCAATTAAGAAGATATATTTTAAGTTTCTATAAATTATATAATAAATGGAGTGTATATAAATTGTTTGTTTTTTATACACTATTTAGATATGCTACACTTATTTTATTGTATTTTCTAGAGTTGTTATGAGTTCAATAATGAGATATCACTTTTAAAATTTTCATATTCGGATTACTTTCTATTTGTGTCCGACATGTGTTTTAAGAGAGACAAAATTCTAATTTTAAATTTTAAACGGCTGTATAAATTAATACAATTTGAATTCATAACCGCATTTGAACTAAAAGATAATCTTGCCAATTTAGCCTCGAAAATTATAATACAGTTATTTTAGTTATTTTTTAGATAAATAAAATTACCACATGTAGGGATATCAAAATGGATCATAACACACTAACTCAATTCGCTAAACACGTAAATTTGGCAAATTTAAGTTGAGACTTAGCGAATTTGTGTGAAAAACGTGTCAACTAATTTATAACCTGAAATGAATGAATCGTGTCATGGTTGACTCGTCAACCCGTCTAACTCGTTTCTAAATTATACTACTAATAATTATATAAAACTAAAAAGATTTTATTTGTATAAAATATAAAAATAGATCATTAAATAAATATAATATAATATTAACATATAATTAGATTAAATTTTATAATTTGAATATAAATTAATAAATTTAAAGTCAAAATTATATTTTATATAGTTTAATATATTTATATGTTCAGTTGGCCGTTTAATCGTGTTAATTATATTTATATTAACGTGTTAATTTTGTCGTCTCGTGTTATCCGAAACTTCATGTCGTGTAAGAGTTGAACATTTTGAAACAATTAGGTAAATGAGCTGGGTCTATGTCGATCTTAATGGTGTTAATAATTAACACGATCTGACAATCCATTTTTACATCCCCATCACATGTATATTATTGATGAAAGATCTCAAGTTTTTCCATTGGTAATACACTAGTAATTAAGAATGTGAAAAACTTTTATTCTAAATCAATATCAATAATGCGAACAAAAATTAAAAGTATTTAATTTTGAATTTAAAGATTTATTTTCTAATCCAAGGCGTAGATAAGTTGATAAGGCACTGTTCTAGCTTAAGTGAGGTCGCGGGTTCGAACCGTACTCATGTATGCAGCCGTTTCAAATTTGGGGCCAGAACTTTGCCTCCCGTAAGGGACCTACCCGGTTCAAGTGGGGATTAGTCTGAATGTGGAAGGCTTAAAGGTGTTATCTCATAGTTGGGATCTGTTCAGGACACCTCATACACCCTGTACCAAAAAAAAAGATTTATTTTCTAGATTAACGAGTGTATAGTTTTTGTGAATTTTAAATTTTTATAAAGTATTTATCTAATTTTTAATCAAATCCTTATTTTCTAAAATAATTAAATTTAATTTAAAATTTATTCAAAGATAGCTAAAGAAATAAAATTATAGTGACTGTGCGTACAAGTAAAGAAAACCGATCAAAAAGCCGATTCGTCCCCTAAACTTATAGTTTGGAATTAAATAACTCAATTTCAGTCATATCGTTCAATTAAAAACAATACTTTATATTCTTAGATTAATTAAAATAAAATTTTACTTTTAGATTGATTAGTGATAAAATCAAATCATTTGATCCCTAAATCTGTTCATATTATGTAATTTTATTTCAATTAATCTAAAAGTAAAAATATAGTATGTAATTGATCAAAATAATTAATAATAGATTATTTAAATCCTAAGTTATAAGTTCAAGAACCGAAGTTGACCCTTTTCTCGTTAAAAAAACTACTACTAAAATTATAAAGGTAAAAGGTACTCCCTCCATTCTGAAATAGTTGTCACTTTAGGGAGATTTTTTTGTTCCATAATACTTGTCACTTTAGAATACCAAGAAAGCATTTATTGCTATTTTTACACATATATCCCTCATTAATTCATTGAAAGAATACAAAATACAAATAAAGAGTCATACTAATTAATGTTAACAAGTTTCAAGAAGGGCTAATTTAGTAAAAATACTTATAATTTTTGACATATTTATTGGTTTTTTAATTTGTGTGAAAATGACTAAAGCGACAACTATTTCAGAATGGAGGGAGTACAAAAAATCTCGAGGTTTTCACAAAAGTACAGTTCAGCCCTTTTTAATATCTGGTGCACAATTCAGCCCTTGCCATTTTTTTATCGAAAAAAAAAACCCCACCTTATGCCAATAACAAAATAGGAGAAACGGGTTACACCAAACAAATTCGGGTTCTCACAAAATAGCAAAAACTGAGCAGAACCCTTTGAAGCAATTAAAAAGGAATGGCAAGCGAGGAAGAAACTGCAGTTAAAGAGCCGTTGGATCTAATCAGACTCAGTCTCGATGAGCGCATCTACGTCAAGCTCCGTTCCGACCGTGAACTTCGCGGCAAACTTCATGTGCGTTCTCTTTATTGTTCTTCCTTTTTTTTTTCTTTAGGGTTTTCTTAATTTTTAACTAACAGGCTTTAATTATGCAAATAGATTTTATTGTTTGATGTCTTTTGTGTAGAAAATCAGATTACTGCTAGGGTTTTGCAATTTTTTTTTTGTTCAGAGTAGTGTTATTTGATAGTTTGATTAAGCATACTGATACCTTATTTATTGATAGGCCTTAATATTTTTTGTATGTTGTGATTTTGGTACTTGTTTGTCAGTATGATTGAGTATATAAAGTTGGCTACTTCAATTACAGGATTTGGCAGATCAATTTTCTTGGTTAATTTGTGCATGAAGATGTTATAATGTGGTTAGGACTGTTATCAAGTCAAGTTGAATTGATAGAGTCGAAGTTCAAAACTTGACTCGAGCTCAATTGAGCTTTAATTTTTGGACCTTCAGGTCAAGTGGATGGAATACTTTATCCTTGAATAATACAACTTGGCTAGATGATTACTTGGATAAAAGCTTTTTGACAACTTTCTAAGTTGAAAATAAATTCGAATAGGCTTAGTGAACTTGAATTAGCAGTTCGATTGAGCTCAACAAGCTTGAGATATGTTCAAATGAAATGATAATCAAATTAGAAAGGATATATAATAAGATACTATAGCTTGCTTGGGGCTTGCAAACTTTTTGAGTCAAGTACTATGGAGCTCAAATTTGGCTCATCAATCTACCCGAGTGGCATCCTATAGCTTTAGTAGTATGTTTTGTCATTTCAGAATAGGTGCATGCAGATGACTGCGAATATAATAAGTGTTTATAATCTGTTCCATTATAATTTATGAGAAAACACATATGAATGCCCTACAACCTTCTCTTAATGTCAATAGTTATCTATGCAAGGAAAACAAAATTGATTACATGCTTAGTTAATAATTATTATATCTTCAAATCCTAAAGTTCTATTGTGGGTGGTTTATCTGGTTTTTCAGGCTTATGATCAGCATTTGAATATGATACTAGGAGATGTTGAAGAGGTTATTACCACAGTTGAAATCGATGATGAAACATATGAAGAAATTGTTAGAGTATGTGGCAGTTCCTTTTTTCTCCGCATTCTCTTGTCTAAAATTGTCTATATCTTGTTCTTACAATACCTTGTAGGATGCTTACCGTTTTTTTTTCTTTTTGTTGTTCTTCTAATTTAGACCACAAAGCGCATGATCCCCTTTCTGTTTGTTAGAGGAGACGGTGTCATATTGGTTTCTCCACCGTTGAGGACAGCTTAGTTTGGAGAAGCTCAACATGTAGAATTTGAGAGAAGTTGCTTTTTTCGCCTTCTATTTTGACCAGATTTATGTGTATCTTCAGGTCTGGTCATGCTTAGTGTCATATGGAATTAACGGCATTGTAGGGTTGAATATTTAGATTACTTTGCTATGTTTCAGACCATAATGTAATTGATGTAACTGATGATTTCGGCGGAATGTCTTGATGAATTTTTTTGTTTCGGGAAATTTGTCAGAATGATGATATTATTGAGAAAAATTTGAGATGGCCGTCAAGTCCGCATTTTGCTTTTTTATTTTTTATTTCTAGAAAGTGATTACTTCAAACAAGAATTCTTTTAGGCTAAACTCATACTAAAGTCCTTGTACTATTGTTTTTTTTTTTTTCATTTGGTCCTTGAGAATTTTTTTATATTTAAGTGATCTTTTAACTATTTATTTTGTACGTACATGTGATTTTTTTAGGCATAAAATGTTGTTTCATGCAATTAAAACGGTGATGTTTTTTGTAGTTTTATCCACAAAAGGACCATAAGTGTACAAACAAAATAGTTAATGGACTATTTAAATGTAAAACATTTGTTGAAGATTAAGTAAAATAAAAGCTAATAATATAGTGATTTTATGATGGGTATAGCCATTCTTTTAACAAAAAGATGCATGTTATTGTTTGCATTTCTGAGGATTTAGGCGCTAATTTTTATGCAACTTATAGATTAAGCTCTCAATTTTGAGTGTTTTTATGGTTCGTTTTTGTGCCTGGCTCGGCTATCCAATATCCTCGTTTTGAAAATAATTATTTTGCTGTAAATTGTAAAGCTGATGCAGAAAGACGGACCCCTTTGGAATAGGATATGCTAGTGGTTTAAACAAACATAATATTGAGTTCGAATGAGTTTAAATTCTCAAAATCGAGCTTGAGCTAACATTATCTAATCTATTCAAACTTCAATCAAATAAGTTCGAGTTCAATTAAACAAAGAATTAACTATTCAAAATACTGTCATATGTGATTCTTAAAAATTTTCTAATAAGATTTTAAATTCAACCAAATAAGGTCATATATACTTAATTTTAAAAATATTTAATGTCATTATAATAAAAAAAAATGAATTGTTATTTTATGAATTCAAAACTAGTTTATGCTATTTACAAACATCACTAGCTCGAAATTGTACTTAAGTTGCTCAAGCTCAATTTAAATCTTTCAAGTCGATTTCAAATTTTCTAGATCGATCTCAAATAATTCATGATTAATCCAACTAGTTCACAGCCCTAGATACACCTTATTTAATCCCTAGATAAATTGATGTTATGGTGATGGGTGTCAACAATATAGTTAAATTTTTTTTGCCGGAACAAAATAGTTAATCGATATACAAAATAATGGAAATTTCATTAACAATGCTGGGAAATATTCCGGAAACTTGGTGCTATTACCAGAACCTCACCACCAAAAAGGAAGAAAGAATGAAAGACGGTAATAATGAACTTAAATGTAAAGAATATGGATTTCATTTTAATTGGATATAACACAGCTATGACTACAATACAACACTGCATGCACATTTGAAAAATTGACAATACAAAAATTTCTGTTGCCAAATACAAACTGAATCACCGACGCCTTGATCGGCCAAAACTTGGAGATCCTACTGCTTGAGCACCTCTGTAATTTCTACTGGGAGAATCCATTGATGCTCTGAAGCTATAAGCAGCTTTTGCAGATTCCGGCACTGCATCTAATGGAATTGACTCTACGAAGCATGCTGTATTAATTCGAGTTCTCTCTAATTCTGCTTGAAGCAGCTCAGAGCTGCATTGCTGAGCAAGAGCCTGAAGGGGAAAAAAATAGAACAGGCGAAACAAAAAAATATTTTACTTCAGATATAGAATTTCAGCCTAATATTATCAACTCAATTAGAAATGCACAGATTGACTGTTAGTTCCCCACAAATTATCTTATATTCCATTTCAGGCCATCTGTGAATATATTATAGGAATAATTACTATCACCCCTGAAATTATGTTAAAATTACTGTTTAACCCTGCATTTCAAAAAATCATTGTTTCACCCATGATATTTAGGTATTAGATAACTGAAATTACAAGGGGGTTTCAGTTAAATGAAATTAAAATATCATGGGGAAACAATAATTTTAATACAGAGAATTTTAACCTAACTTCATCAAATACTATATTCATAAAATGTTTATTGTCTATTTTGGTGCTTTTGGAAATGGATACATCTACTTGTACCAATATCAGGTTATATGCCTATAAAACATACTCGACTTATTCAGTGTATTATTAAAAGCATAGAGGATTTAAAATCTTACAATTAGGTCATCTGGTGAGACATTCATCCCTTGCTGCCTGTCATCGAGTGCATCTTCACTCCCACGAGTTGATCTCCGTTGATGCCCTGGATTTTCAACAGCTTCAGCAACATTCTCGGTTGCTTTCTCTAAAAGCACACCTTGTAAGGATTTGAGCGATTCCCTAGCATCAGGTGTAAAATACGGATTTAAAATGGTCTCGTAATATTCAAGCTGCAGAAGACATGTTAAAACTTGATAAGTCAACCAATTATTGAGTTGCATGATTATATCAGTAACACAAGTTGACAAATTGTTGCAACCTGTAGACAAAACAAACAAAATACATGTCCTAATGTCTAGTAAAATAGAAGTCTACCTCGAGCATTAGCTGACAGAAACCATTTGGGTCAAGTGACCTTAGCTCTTTACTTTTGTTCTCATATAAAATACTCAAAAAGGTATCAATTAGACCTTCCACAAGAATGCCAAGTGTCTTATCCAGCAAAGGCTTAGCACCAGCAAAGACCTGAAATGGGGATTTTATTAGGACAAAAGAAGAATTTGATTAAAAAAACTAGTGTGCAGAAATGTCCTTGACAATTGTTACATCAAACAACATGATACAAATTCAGAGCAATGTCCATTGAACCTTCTTGAAATTTTACTAATCCGCCCAGACATTACTTCATAAAAAAAAGTGGAAATAGAAGAAGATCGTTTCGAATGAATAGATACTTGGAGACTATTGTTCAATTATTAGAAAAATCAATTCGAGATTTAACGGAAGCATAGACACTATGTCCAGATGCACAAGTACTGTCCATCTATACTGCTACTTGACAATTGTTGCATCATACAACATGATACAACTAATTCAGTTGTTAGCAAGATCTATTTGACATAATTAAATGGAAGCATACACACTGTACCTCTGAGTGCACCGCTACGAGAGCGTGTAATAACTCCACAGCTGCATCGCGAACACCCTGCAAAATAATTATCATTTACAGTCATATAGCTTCAATTTATCTCATGTCTAGTATCTCGGAAAGAAATACACAAAAAACAAATCAATTAAGATGTCACTAAACCCACTTTGACTGCAGGTGTGGCTCCCCAGTGAACACCGGACTTCAACAAATAGTTTGTGGCTGCTGTTCTGACCATGTTTGCCTGCAAGGAAGGACCAAATTACTTAATTATTATGGCATCATAATTAACTTGCAAGAAATTCACAAATATTTCCAACATCAGCTTGTTGTACAAACAACATTCAAAAATAAAGTATCTTTACACCATCCAGCTGATAAATATGAACAGTTTGATACAACCAGGCAGATGCTACATATTTTTAAGAGATTTACCGATAGACACATAAGTCGAAAAAATGTGCTATAGACCTCAATTGGCTAAAACTGTACTTAAACTCAATTTTCAAGTAGACCACAAAATAGACATTTTTAAAATTATTGTGCCAACTTCAGCAGCCCAAAAGTTTACTGCCTTTGGTCAATAAATTAACATTTCTACGTAAGAAAGATGAACAAAATCTTGATTCTCACTTCTCAGTACTTATCAAGCCTTTTTCTTTTCCTTTTACCGCAGGGACACAACTTGAAAAGGAAATATAATAAGTTATCTTTGACAGAAAAGCTCATTACATGAACCGTCCAATTCAAAGATACTCGCTCACAGCTTTTAGTGTTCTTAAAATTGGACCATCCTAGCAGCTCCATACACATAATATTTCTAGACAAAAGGCGATGGGAAAAACAGAAGACGCCATATCCAAAACAGCCACCCTATCCATAAGTTGTCTGCATGCAAGTCTTCATTTGTGCACATTAAAATTTACTGCTCTTAATAGAGATTTCCATGCTATACCTTTGCAAAAGTATACTGTGCTAGGACTTTTTCTTCTAGACCAGAGAAGGACATAACTAGGTCTTGTACATCACTGTCTTCTTCATCCTTTTCCCTGCAATTGCAGTAATAAGATATAATATTTATAATCGTCATCAGCACTTAGCAGTTATATTATTCAAATGCACACGCATCACAACAAATATGGAGAAAAATATAAAGTCTGGGGTAGCGTGCAAACTATCAAAAATGTGAAAAGTAATTATCTTATGTGGCATAGCTATAGCAAAAGCATACTTCTTTACAACATATCCAGTTAATTCACAAGGCATAATTTTGTTTTCATAACAAATAAGACATATGTACAAAATGCACATAGTTACACTAAATATGCAAATTAATTGGGGAAATTAGGTTGCTTGCCAGCAGATCATGAGTTAACTCGGGCCAAATATAAACATAGTGTTCTGGAATGACCAGATCCATGAGCTTAGTGCCAGACCTAGTAAGTTAGTTAGCATCATATAAAGCGAACATCAGTACCCCACATCTTATCCAGTTTGCTGTTACAAGGACACATGAAAATTTTCAGGCTAAGGAAAAAAGAGTTTAATACAAACCTAGACTGCAACCAAATGTTTCTGTACTTGTTGTATAACTCATAAGAAAGTTCATCTTTGCAGTATCCAATATTACTTAAGACGATCAACAATTTTTTATGTGAACCAACAAGACTTCCAGGAATTTCAGACGATAGATTTTCTTCTGATTCGTAAGTAAATCCATTCTGTAACTCCGCACTTTCCTTGTTTGATTTGTTTTGCGCAAGCTCACTCCCAATCTGCTCCAGATTACCTGATGAGCGGGCATAGTATGAAAATCATAAAAGAAGCACTGACGTCCAAACATCAGACTGACAATGACTTATTTATTCATCATACCAGCAAAATCAAGGAAACAATTTAAGAAGGCCAGTCTAACTGATTCTTGAATTTCTTGAAATTGGGCAAACATGTCTTCTGACTTCCTTGCTTCATTCCTCAAGGACTGAATCATCCTGGAAAAGAATAAATAACAAGAAAAGAAATTAAATTGGCAGCCTGCAGCCTTTACTTCTTCATTAAGTAATTAAATATTTTTCTAAAAAGACATGGAGGAAATATTTACAAATATGAGGATAAGTAATTAAAACAAGAAAACTGAGGTAAGTAAAATAAGAGGAAAAAAACAAGATAGAAAATAATGTAAAGCCCAATTGTGCAATAAGTTGGAGCCCCAAAAAAACTACAAAGGGAATATCTGATCCCTTGCTCCCCTAAAATTACAACTCACTACTGCCAAAATCCACTTGGATAAGGGTAAAACAAAGGAGAGGATTGGGTTGGGGGAAAAGAGAGGAACAACTGCAGTGGGTATGCTGCAATAGAAACCTCATAACTATGCTTCCATGACATCACATTATGGATACTATCACAATGTACAGCCATTTCATGAATTTGCAGCTATATCTAAAGCAAATTCTTGTGCAAGTTTGCATGTGATGACACTTGAGCATACTTGAATTGTAAACAATCATTATTTACACCAAAGAGACCAGAGTTTATTCTAGTACACTTTTGATAAGCAATAACATAGTCTAGAGTTGCTCTCCTTCACCTTTTAACATGAAATACATCAAACAAGTAAATTTTACATAAAAGAACCGGACAATAATTCTAGCCATATGCATCAGAATAAATCTTGTGCTAAGAATATCTAGAGAGTAAAGAGATGGCATCTACTCCCATCCTCACAATAAGGTCATTAGGCAATTCTACAAACTCACCACTAAGCTTATACTTGCAATGACTCAAGTACGATGATGTTACTCATAGTTTTTGTAATGAGAAGTTCTATTGACTTACAAACTTATCTGATCCATAGCAGAGGCTATGATAGAGCGGAATGCTAGAGGCAAGAAAGAGATAGTGTATGGAGATTTATTCCTTTCAAGAATAGATACAGGAACCCATGTTTCTGCTTTGGATATCTCTTCTGTTGTTGCTCGCATCCATGAGCAGAGCCTAAGTATGTAAATCTTTGTAATCTCAGCTTGAAGTGTTCTGAGAGCTATGACTGTAACAAAGTAGTATAACACTCAGAAGTCAGAAAATAAAGGAACTGCAGCTTCAGTGTGAGCTTACAAACCAGCAATAGATGGGGATGATTCTTTTGCTTCAAATGCTTGACAGGCTTTGGCTATTTCCTTTATGGCATCACTCATATAAGACTGAAGAATATTTGATTCTTCAAGATCACGAAAAGTATTGTGAACCTGCACCAGCGATGGTTCGTTTGAATTAACAAAATACACAGCATAGATGATACATGAACCAGGAAGAAGGCCTAGAACACATACTGCCTTAGATAACAAGAAGAAGTTTAAATCTCAAATTCATAACCAGTGACACAGCCTGGTACAACAATTGATTACCAGTTACTGTCGCAAACTGAAGTATAAGATAGGCTAAAATGATTCATCTCTAATCTGATAGAAAAAATTGTAATTTTTTGATATTGCTTTCTTTCTCAATTATGTGAACATATAATAGGCATCACGAAAAAACAAATAAAGACTTAAATTCAAATAAGTGTATCCCGACTTCTTGTCCATGCCATGCAGCCAAATAAGGGAACATAGTTTGAACTAGAACTTGTTTTTACATAGTTATGCTGTCCATAAGGTTCATCAACCTTTTCTATTTTACAATTAATAGATTTCCAATTTCAACTATGCAGAATCATCTTTCCACTGAGATAAGCATCCCAAGTAATTATTTAAGTGAAAAAACATTGAATTAGCATATACAACATGCAGATTCATGTCAAAAGGGATTCAAGGACTTAAAATTTGGCACTTGTGTTTGAATTAAAGTTGGATTTGCTATGCTTCAGAGCTTCTCATGTGATTGATTTTGGTCTAACATTGAGTAGCTCACCATTGATAAACAATTAATCTTTACAATAAGCTGGACAACTTGGTAACTTTTAACATGGCAATTAGTCATTCATCAATTTCTTCCATTTATCTAAACTGTCGTAAGCACTGATTATAGAGAAGGAAACAAATGAAGAGAATACTGGAGTAATTCAAAATTTTCTAAGATAATATATTTTCAAAGTCAAACTTAGGCAAGTATAACTTTGGAAGTGATTACTCCAACACTTTTTTCATGCTAAATTTCTTCACTTTCTCTTATAAGTTCTATAACAGTTTCCTCAGTTTCATTAACTAGTAGAAAACAAGTTTGCCAGAGGTTTAGGGTGAAACCAAAGTTTGTTGTTTGTTACATGATTTTGCACCTTTGTGCTTTTGTCCAGGATAGTTGAGGTAGAATTGAGATTTGCAAGGCAAAAAGTTGTGTCTTTCGATGATAGCGGGTTGAAAGAAGAGTGTAGAAAACTAACATTTTGTAATGAAAATATTCATTCTATACTAATCTCACTCTTGATATATTCCCACCACCATACAAGGATCTAGCCATAAACTATAGAAAAGTGGTAGAACATTATGTGAACTTAACTTTATAATAAGCTAAAAGACTAAAACCTTCTATTATTACATGTGCATGCATTTAGTGTACTCAGAGCCCCACCTTACCTAACAATTAGAGGTTAACTCTTGCAATCCCCAACCTATATCATCAATGAGAACACTGTGCATGGGTGTGTTCAAATGCATTGCGAATTCTAATATCAGAATGTGAGGGGAAAAACAATGTATTACATCATTTTTCATAATGTAAAACTGGCACTTGTGAATCAAGCAAAAGGAGAACAATTTTGACGAATATAGAACTTATGAAAGTTACCCTCAGATCAGTGCATATTGAATAAATTCACCATTAATGCAACTTCTATCCAAAATTTCAAGTGTGAAGAAAATGGTCCCATAACTTGGTATATCTATGGAACTGATAAAATATGTTTTACATATTACCTTGACTTCATAGGCTGAGATAGTATTGCGAACCATTCCAGAAACTTCATCAAGAGAATGTGTCGAGTACCTCCCATCCCCAACTTTTTCCTCAGGTTTATTTGCTGATGTATTGACATTTGATTCAGCAGAAACTTGTGAAGACTGAAGGAATAAGATCGTAATCATTATGAAAACTGAAAAGATATATAAAATTAAACAGAAAAAATACAGGCTAGTGATGAAACTGATCCAATAAAATTGCTGTATAACTTGGAGGAAGTGTTCAATGACTCGAGTCACATGACTAAAGCAGTGGGGTCCATACTTCAGTGCAAAGCAGCTTAAGCAAGCAATGGTTCAAATTATAGGAAGAAACAAATGCAACTGTGGTAGCATTAGTCTAAACTTTACAGTGTCAGGGACAATAACTTTTGTTAATTCTGAATTACAGTAACATCAAAATATCAGCAAGTTGGTGCCAGCATTTGGTAGTTACCAGGAGAACCTCTATTTACATAGAATTCTGCACCAAGGCTACGTAGATTTTCAGAAAATAACTTAAGGAAATTATTGAAAAGAAGTTTCTGTTATGAGTCAAACATACTAATTCCTTCAATAAGCACAGAGATGGTTGCACCAAAAAAAATTATATTTTCGTTTAAGTTCAAGACACCCAAAAATGCAAAAAAGAAATCCAGAAAAGTATATTCCAAAATAAACAGAGCCTAAATTTTCTCTACAATTTGTTTTATATCTAAAATGTGTACTCATTACAAGGCACCCAATTTGAAAAGCATTTATGTGAAGTTGCTGGAGTACAACTATCCTAATCTTAGTTAAGGCTCATGGAGTATAAACAAACAAATTATAAAAAAATTAAGTAACAATACATTATTCCCCCAATCTCTCTTGTAAAATTTTCAATCTCAGCAATATTATGTTTCGAAAATTAAATGAACCAAAAATTGGACATAATTTTCCATTGAACTTGGATCTCATCAGAAAATATTTAATGGTTCATTTCTCATAAAAAAATCTATAGTGGTGAGCTGTTAGAACATATATATCAATATATAAATGACAAATCGAAGATGGAGATGGAAAGCAAGTTTACTGTCCATCACATGGTATGAAAATTCACATAGCATCTTCTTACTAAAAACGGTTATGTTGGTCAATATGACAAAGATAGCTTCTATAACTAAATATCTTAATAGACGCAGCACTCCGATTTGATTACCTTTGCAAATTTTCCATTAAAAACGGAAAGTGCCACTTTCCAAAAGGCGGGTATGTGATAGATCAGTACAGAAGTTAGCCTGCGGATGTACTTCCCTCTAAGAACATCAACTTCTTCACCAGTCAAGTCTATTAGCTGTGAGTCTACTGGCAGAGGGATGTCCCCCAGTTCAAGGGAATAATCTCCATTCGACTGAAAGTAATAAAGAGAATATGAAATAATCACTCAGAATTACATTTTAAAGTATATAGATGCAAAATATTCCACTTACAGATTGATGCAAGTTTTGTTGAATTTGCCTCCACCTTGCGTCAGATATAGCTCTTTCACGCATCTGATTGTGCAAAGTTTCCATTCTTGCTTCATGATCCAATGTGCATTTCTCCAGCAAACCTCGAATTCTATGATTCTGCCAAACGACAAAACTTGACAATCAGTAATGGAGAATAAAATTGGAGAAAACTGTTGAAATATTTAAGGAAGACTAAAAGTACAACAAGAATTCATTTTGAGACTGATTTAGAAGCCAAATCTTGAAATCCATTAGCTATTGAACAGTTACAAAGATCTACCAGAAATACTTGATTTGCCATCACAAATATTCTCATAAAAAATCTGGTTATGAATAAACTGACCTGTACATTTAAATAATGCCATACAGGATCTGACTCAGGCTCTAGCTCCAGCAACAGTCTCACAGTGTTTTCAAGCTAATGAGCCATACAATTTAGTCAGCAACCACAAAAAGAAGAAAGAACAACAAAAAGAAAGATCAATTTCGTATAAATACAGAAGTTCTATTCAACCAGTGTCCTATTCATTGTATCTACCGCAAATGATTTTGCAAAATGCAAACCATTAAATTTTGTAAAGAATTTTATAAACCTACATTTGTGAGGTCTATTTGTGGATCTTCCATTGATTTGTAAAGTGTGCCTTTGAACTCATGCATCACCTTTTCGACCTCTTCGAGAACACGTTTTAATATATTTACCTGAAATTCACACAAATCAACAGCTATCCAAAAAATTTGATGAGGAAAATACGCAGCTTCATCTAAATAATACAACAGATTGTGAAAATTAAAATCTAAAAATAAGACTCAATTGACATATATGATAGGACCCATAGCTACTACCCCAAAATACAAAGAAATAGGGAGACGATGAGACAGATTGAGGAAACCATACAAAATGAATGATGCCAACCACAGAAGATAAATAAACAGTGGATAAATGCAACTAGAGGATAATGGTAGGTAGATTAATGCCTCATTCATGTTCAAAAAAATTATTGTTAATTATGTTCAAAACACAACACAATTTATACCAAATTCCTGAGTAGATCTGGGTCGAGCCCAACAGGCTGTTGCCCACTAAAAGGCGAACCTCCCAAGCACAAGTTGTAAGTATATGGCATCATGCGTTTTCATAATTTATAATTTATTTCATTAAAGTGAGTTACATAATGGAGTCTTAAACCAAAGAGCATTAGCTGAGTAGTGCTACTTAAGTTGTCATGGTGACCTTAAAGTTTTGAGTTGGAACATCAATCAGAGCCTAATTTATCCCCAAAAAGGTCACAAGAAAAGTGACTTAAAGAAACAATAAGCACCCTTTCCAGGTTTCATTTGAAAACAGAAGCATGCATTATATTAATGAGAAACTAAGGAACTGGGCGCTTAACCCAGTGGTATTACATCCCATGCAAGAAGGAATGAAAGGGACGGGGCTTGATCCCAGAAAAATGGGGTTATCCATCTTGTTTTTCAAATAGAGTACTACAGGGGCAGTGCAACTTATCCTCTTCCCCTTCTTTGACTACCAACTGCTAACCCTACTGGTATCACCAAAAACAAATATGATGACCGCGTTATGCATCGACAACCTGTCATCCTAAGATTATCAAACTAAATGATCTCTGTTAAACAATAACAAATTTGCTTGCTGCTTTACAGATAGCAATTTTAAATGTTTGTCAACAAAAAACAATCCCTTCCCAATTAACTAAAATCTGCAGAACAACAAACATATAGAGGCATAAACTCGGCAGAAGATCACTTAATGCCTTAGGGATAGACTTTAGGAATAGACTGGAGAGTGTAGCACAATGAGAGAGAATATAAGAGTCAATTAAGTTTAATTCTTGCATACATGAGAAGGCAGAGCAATTGACTTCGCCTTTTTGTATTCCCTCACTGCCAAGTCATATTCACCCTTACTAATGCTCCCACGGATGGTGCTTGGCAAGTTAAACAGTGTTCGGAATCTCTGAAGCATGCCCTGGACAGATCTGATCTTCTCAGCTTGAGCCTTTGTACAGAATCAACAAGAACAACCAAAAAACAAAAACCACATCAACTATGGCATATCAAAGGCGTGGATTTCATGTGTATTTAAAATAGTACTCTCACAAACCTGTCTCTCAAATAAAGGCTCAAAAGCACGGTTTGCCAGTGAGGTTACTCCTCGCATGCAGTTAAAAAGGTGAGACGTCCCAGAACCTTCTGGATCATCTTCAATACGTTTCAATTTGGACTCTATATCTGTGATTGGATCAGTGATTTTTCTTATTAAAAAAAAAAGAGAGTCAGAGATGCTTAGTATATCACTACTAGCAATATATTACAATGTTAGGAAGACCTAAACTATATCGCAGGTAGCTGGGCTTCAGCTCACTTGCCATAGTTAAAAAGTGACACTAGTAATCCATGAGTCGTGACACCTGCATACCATCAATAGTAGTTTTGCATGAGACAAAGCAGTCAAAATTGTCTTTAACTAATTGTTTCCTCTGCTGAGTACGTCCTTTGAGATCAGTTTTTAAAGCAAGGGCACCAGCCTCTAGCTCGGCAGAACTGGTATCTTGATGTATTCGGGATAAAAACAACTTTGCATCAAACTTTTCAGAGAAATACAGCAAATTCTCTGCAAATGCATGAATAAAAGTAAAGTCAGAGACACGAATTCCTAGCATATAAAATAAACATTGAGAAATTAGAAGCTTTTTTGCTCGTCATTTTTAATTGACTAGCCATTTTTAATTCTCATACTTTAATGTTTTCACAATATTCCCTTTTTATCATGCTTAGTAAAACACGTTCCATAATTGAACCTGAATGGCTTCTCTATTAACCAACTGTTCATGTGATACAGAAACAGAATAAAGTATGTAATGAAAATGGTAAGTAAAGCAATTTGCTTTTTACAAAGCAAATGCAGAATTTTACCAAATGCACTCTTTTGCATAAAGAAAATGTGTGTGTGTGATGTGTGTGAAAAGAGAGAGAGAGAGAGAGAGAGAGAGAGAGAGACCGCGAAGATTACTATCAACAGTTCCTTTATCAGATTGTGGAGAGCTGTTTGATGATTCAGTGATCAATTTTAATGTTCTGTTGTCAATGATCCTATCAATAAAACATGCATTGAGGTTAATCAAAGAGATGGATATGAGTTAAAACTTCAGGAGAACACATATTACAGTCAGAGTTTGGACTATGATCATGTAATAACGTGTTAGAACTGTTGCTGATAAACATCATAAAACAAACTTGTACTCTTTAAAAGAATCAATTAGAAGTGTCAAACAAACAACATCAGTATTACACAGAAAGCTAAACCTTAAAGCAATCAACTAGCAGAGCCAAAACGATATTGAAAGGCAGAAACTGATCGAAGTTGAGGAGAGAGTATAAATATGCAATCCAGGTCAAAAATTACCCCAATCCTAATGGATCTATGCATTCCATGCCCCGCGGGAATGACTGTAAACTGTTAAGTCCCTTGATCCCCAATGCTGAAGGCTTCTTCTCAAACTTCTGAGCCACCGGCGCTGTTCTTGTCTCTCGCATTTCACGAACCCTACGGGCAAGCTGTTAGAGGAACATAAATAATTGTTGGTAAATTAATGGTTCATTCAATGAACAGAAAGTCCTAATAAAAGCTTGTGCAGCTTTATATTAAGAGTGTTATAATCCAAGGACACTGAACTTTGAGATAAGGGAAAAGTCTTACAAATCGTGCTTGCAGAACTTATTTAAGATGAATAGTTATCCAATAAATAGATGCAATGAATCCCATAAGAGAGTGAGAAAGAATGAAAACATTTAACAAATGTTAACCTAAATGTGAATAGGTAACTCGTGTGATATGCAATGAATTCTTTAAATTGCCAACAAAGTTCAATTTGTATTGTGAAATCGACCAGGAGTACAGAGTAAATTTCTAATTTCATTTTTTTTTATGAATGAAATTTTATGAAAAGCCAAGAAAAGGCAAGCCAGCACTCAAAACCGAAAGAGGTTAAAGAGCGAGGCAAAAAAGAATACAATCATCCAAAAAAAATACAATCCGGGTTTCTAAACAACTCCAAACTACTATAAGAGAAAGACGGATTAGAGAACTTAAAGTAATTTGTCGCCATAGTGAAACTATCAAAAACTATCTCCTCTGTTGACATGATTTTTCTATGAAAAATATGCAAATTCCTTCTCTTCCATAAATTGAATCATTAGAAATTAGAAGTGATTCAATTTCTAATTTCATTTATAAGAGCATAATTATCATAGATGTGCTGTTCTGAAGGATGATCAAACTAATACAGAGATATGTGAACAGATAGTTATGCACCAGCTTAATACGATGCTCCATTCTGTCAGATCACCTACTCCAATTCCAATATTATTATGAATTTGCCGAACTTCCACCCGATCAGCAGTACATTACTCAAATTAGTCCTACGAGCTAAGTAGACTCGGAACAGAAGTCACAACCCTCAAATACAATTGGTCTAAACCATATGAGCCTTCAAACTGTCATGTACAAGTAAATCCCTAATCTTCAAACCTGTACTCACATACATCGCCATCAACAGTGTCGTTCAGAGATGAAGTCCCTTAGCTTATCAAGATTCATTTCCTATATTACATTTGCCGCAAAACTATCTGAGCCTTTTTAAAGAAAGTGAAAGCATCATTACACTCATAGAATTGTTGCCACACATGACAGAAGCTTTCTCGCGCCGAGTTCTGAAGCCGACTTAAAACTATAATTTTAAAGTTAGGCTCAATCAAATTTAATCAGCAATCGTTTCTAATTCACATCAACTCCATCAAACATTTCTAATTGACACCTAAATCATCATAAGAAAAAATAACAAAATACTTGAGCTAAACTTAATTAAAATAAAATTAACAAACATAAGCATACCTCAGCCTCATCAACTCTTTTCCAACAATCAGGCTCTTCACCATCCCAACCTTTATCATCCTCCTTTCCATCTTTCCCGCCGCTGCCGCCGCCTCTCCTTTTAGCTCCTTCGCCACTGCGATCCTTAATAACTTCCTCATCTCCACTCGATATACTTAGCATTTCCAACTCCGAATCGTCGTCATCCTCCACCACTCGCCTATTCTTTTGATTATGCGCCACTCCAGCTGTCCCTTTCCTCGGCGGAGCTGCCGCAGCCGTAGTCTTCGGTGGTTGAACGAAATTCGCCACCGGTTTCCGCTGATTTGACGATGACGGTGGTTTCTGGTAGTTGAGATCGCGCTGCGCTTGTTCCTTCAATGCCATCTGAAGAAGTTCGTCTTCGTCATCGCTGTCGCTTGACATTTTCGTAATTTAATTCAAGTTTAAGGGTCAGTTTGGAATAAGATCTGATATTTTTTCCTTTTTTGGAGTGTATTTTTCTTTTTGCGTGTTAACAGACAGAATGGAGAAGAAAGAGAAGTTTGTTCAAGTGTGATACACTTTGGAAATTTGTTTGGTGTAAGTTATTTAATGAACAAAGGATCAATTCACCCCCTCAACTTGGCACAAAATATCAAAAAAGTCATTCTCGCCGCTTTTGGTACAAACTAACCCATAACTTGCGTTTTCGTATCAAAAAAACCCGCAACTTGTATTTTCATATCAAAAAGATCCCTCAAGAGAGTGGGATTTACTAATTATAATTTTTAAATGTAATTAATCCTAATTAAATCCTAATTAAATACAATTAAACCCCATTTAACACTAATTAAATTTAATTAAACCTAAATAAACCTAATTCTAACACATCGGAAACCGCCACCCGCCGCCACCGAAATTCACCTACTTGTTCATCCCAAAAGGGATGAACAGATCTATTTGTTCATCCCTTTTGGGATGAACAGCGTGAGTTCATCCCAAAAGATTTTGTTCATCCCTTTTGGGATGAACGAACTGTTCATCCCAAGAGGGATGAACAGATCTGTTCATCCCTCTTGAGATGAACAGCTCGTTTGTTCATCCCAAGAGGGATGAACGAGCTATTCATCCTTTTTGGGATGAACAGATCTGTTCATCCCAAAAAAGATGAACAATCTGTTTTAGTGGTTGGTGGCCGGAGAAGGGAAAAAAGAAGGAGAAAGAAGAAGAAAAAGGGAGAAGAAGAAGGGGGAAGAAGAAGAAATGGGAAAAAGAGAAAAAAAGATCCCTTAAATTTTTATTAAAAATTCAATTAATTACTGAATTTTTAAAAATTAAAAGATGTAAATGAAAATTAAATTTATTGAGAATTAATTTAAGAGATAAATTAAATATTAAGGGTCTTTTTAAACTTTTTTCATTTTTTTTATGGAGAGTGTAACACACTTGCTTGGGTGAGAGTGGGGGAGGAGCTTTTTGAGCTAAAAACGCAACTTTTGGGTTTGTTTGTACCAAAAGCGGCGAGAATGACTTATTTGATATTTCGTGCCAAGTTGAGGGGGCGATTTGATCCTTTGTTCGTTATTTAATTAATTGACACGTGGAGAAAAACCCGGTTTAGTAATTGTTGGATATTTAAAATTTCAAATTAATTAAAAAAAAATAAACAGTACGACGATTATTTAAAAGAAAAAGGGTCAGATATGCCCTCCATGTTTAACTTGAAGATCAAATTGGCTTTCTATGTTCGGAATGGTGCTAAAACATACCTAACGTTTTTAAAAATGCTCAAATAAACCCCTCTTTCTAACACCATTGGAAACCCGTCAATTCTTACCTAGCTGGAATCTGACGTGGCTTTTTGAACATGAGGTGGTTCAATATGCCCTCAATGTCTAACATACGGTTCAAATATGCCCTTCATGTATGAAAAAGTTCAAATATGCCCTTAATTCATTAATAAAAAAATTCGAATATACCTTTCATGTACGAAAAAGTGCAAATACACCATTTATATGTGAACAGATTCAAATACGCTATTCATATATGAACAGGTTCAAATATCACTAATAAGGGTGAGCAAAATTATCGATTGACCAAGTTAATCGACCAAGCTGATGACTTTCGGTCGGTTTGATTATAAATTTCGGTTCGTTAGTTCAGTTTTGATATAAAAAAACTAGATTTTTAATTTTGGGTT
Source organism: Mercurialis annua (assembly GCF_937616625.2). Taxonomy (NCBI): domain Eukaryota; kingdom Viridiplantae; phylum Streptophyta; class Magnoliopsida; order Malpighiales; family Euphorbiaceae; genus Mercurialis; species Mercurialis annua. The sequence continues at coordinate 69,951,673 of NC_065570.1, forward strand.
TGGTTTGAGATTAAATTATCCAAGTTAATCAAATGAAATGGCCTATTGAAGCTTTAAAAAATTTGTCTCGTATCAAAAGATATTACTATCACTTGATATTAGCAATAATAGAGTAGATTTTAAGAAAAATACATTCACTTTCGAGATCGATTTGATTTTAAAATTTAAAGTTTGAAACTTAATTTGACAAAATATCATTTTAAAAGTTTGAGTTCAAACTTGATAGAATAATTGAAACTCAAACAGCTTGATTCGACTTGATTATATGTATGAATGTTTAAAATTAAATTTTAAGAACAAAAATAAAGATTTTATTGTGTTTATATATATAGTAATAAAGAATAAAAAATGTTACTAAAGCTCGACCAGGCTCGCAGGGTTATCAAGCGGAGTATTTTGATGCTTAAATTCACTTTGAACCTTTTTATATAAGAAGGACATATTTGATCCTTTTTATACATAAAGGGCACATTTGAACCTTTTTATACATGAAGGGCATATTCAGATATTTTTATACATGAAGGGCATATTCGAACATTTTTATACATAAAGCGCATACTTGAACCATATGCTAAACATTGGGGGCATATTTGAACTAACTCAAGTTCATTAAGCCACGTCGGATTCCACCTAAACAATAATTTTCTCTATTTTAAGATCAATTAAAAATATTATATAATATGAACAAGTTGAAGGACAGAAACTATTCAATTTTATCATTAATTGACCCAAAAATATAAAATATTATCATTGGTTGATCAAAATGACTGAAATGAGTTAATTTCGGTCACAAATTTAAAATCTGGAATATTATTTCAGACGTTTTTTTAATCAAGGAGTTATCACAATTAATCTTAAATTAATTATAAGATAATATTTATTCAATGAGTTTTGACACAATACGCAGAGATAAATGTTTCAACTAAATGTAAAAGTAGCTTTAGCTATAAGAAGAGAATTAATAATAACTAAACGTTCACTAAGGGTAAACAAAAGTCCTACTTATATTGTTTATCAAATTTAGAAGGTGGTTTATAATTTTAAAGCGAGAAAATAATTAAATGGCCTATCAATTCGAAACAAAAGGAATAACTTTTTGGATAGTAAAATATTCAAACATAAAAACATATTTATCATCGAATTTTTAATTGTAGGAGGGTATATCTAATTCAAATCAAACTAAATCCAACTTAAATTTTTAATATTTTTAATTAAAAGAATCATCTCCATTTTAAAAATACTTCAAATCAAACCATATGGTCCATATCACTCGAATCAGTTTAATTAAGTTCCGTTAGATTTTTGCACGCCCCCTGCCCAATAGCTTAGCTGCTAAGTTGACACTGCAAACATATAATCAAGCACTGTTCTCTTTGACCTCTTATAGGACTCGATCACTAATTCTTTAATCTATTTTAAATATGAATTTGTTGATTATTAAATTATTAAAACTTTTTAGTCATGAGAACAACTATCGATATTTGATGTCAATAACTTAGTACTGCTGCGTACAAATAAAATTCATATTGGTCAAAATTCATCACTGAATATTGTTAACATTATTAAAAGTGAATCGACCAAAATTTTATTCATCGAAGAATATCTCCGATAAGGAAAAACTTGAGAAAGAGAGTTTGCTTAATATGAATATATAAGATCAGAAATGTGGTCAAGTAGCCATTATACAATCAACAAGGGCTTATGTAAAGTAGGACTGACTGATGAATGATTGATTCCTTCAGGCGCTTTTCTGTTCCGCAGCGTAAAGCGCTTTGATTTCCTCAACATCTTCAGTGCTTCCGAGAAATATGGGAGATCTCTCGTGTATATTCTTTGGTTCCAAGTCGAGTGCCTGCCAAGATGATTGGATTGTGTCATATAATAAGAACAAGAAGAACAGCAGAAATTGTCCATGATGAGGACATAAAAGGCGATTTCTCACCGCCATTTCTATTTACTTTCAGGAAAGAAACATCTCATATTCACATATATATAATGATTCCATGAATTTCTATAATTTCATGCCAAGCGAGGTTCACTGGTTTACCTGTGGAAGCTTCAGTTCAAGGAGACGGTAAAATATTTTCTTTGTCTCAAACTAAGTAATGGTGCAGTAAAATCTTATGTTGCACGAAAACTTGTTGAGTTTTACATTTCGATGTTTTGTTTCTTTTTTCGGAAACCTTCTTATCTTAACCTCTGAAACTCAATATTTATATGTCTTAAAAAAGCAAAATTTTTTACTCCCACTCAAAGAAACATTTGCATATTTGAAGTTTCCATAACACAGATGAGACTCGGTTGAATAACAAGAAGAGCAAAGTTCATACCCGTTGCTGGCCGGTAAAGGCCTGGCCTCCTGCTTCTTCCACCAAAAACGACATTGGGAAGACTTCATACAAAACACTAGAGCCACAGAAGTGTTAATCAAAGTGAGTACGAACTGAATCCACGACAGACGACATAGGTTGACCAAATTTCATTGGAAAAGTATAAATACAATTATATGAAAAAACTTACCGCAGTTTACCACTAGGGCTCTTCTTATCACCAGGGTACAAAAATATCCCTCCGTAAAGGAATGTGCGATGGACATCAGCTACCATGCTGTTTATAAAGGCATTATTGTTATTAAAAGCTAAGAAATTCTATTTGAACATAGTCACATAGCAAACTAGAACATACCCAGATACAGTCATAACCAAATTTCAGTAAAATCAGGACCCTCCAATTCACGGAATAAAGACATTCAACAGATATTCCATTTTTTGACCAATTGCAGGACACAAGAAAATGCAGAGAATACAAATAGAAACATTATCTCTACGACTCCATAAATAATTCACATCTAATAAAACAAGAGTACTTTTGTGGTGATTAATAAGGTAATCAACCACAATCATTCATGCAAAGGAAAGAGTTGAAAAAATGACCGTAAATAGTGAATTCTTCATAAGAAGCATCAAGTAACACAATAAGGACGATTACCGTAAAGTCTATTATATGTTAACTGGCCAAAATATCCAAACATTAAAAAAAAGTATTGACCAGATGTGGCTAGAGCAGCACCAGTCAACTATCCAGAATGACCAAGAAACTATTGACCGTATTATTGACTCTCAGCTTTGCTATTTGCTGCACTTTGATTGCAGGCTTGCAAGGTGAAATTTGCCTATAAAACTTAGATGAAGGGGGGTTGACTCGGGGTTTCTTTCACAGTTAGAGAAAGACCAGATGAACTAACATTGTTTAACAAAGCAATTCAACAAAAACATATCGTTAGTCTCAAATTAGATTCTGCTACAAAGATATCATTGTTTTATGATCTTAGTGGTTGAAGTGGAAAGCTGTCCAAGAAAATATATAAGATAGAGAAGGCTCAAGTCTAAAGAAAGTAAGTCATTTAATTGCTGGTGATGCATCAGATTCCGCAAGAGGAAAAGAGAAATACAGAAAAAAAGAAAAAAGGAAAAGGAGAAGTGGCACAGCCAATAAAGACCAAGAATGCAGAAGACAATGAAACAGCTAAGTAAAGACATGAGGGGGTGAATGCAAACACTATAAAACAAATTTTCAAATAAAGCATTATAAAATGATCAGAAATATAAATCGATAATGACAGCAAGGACCATCTTGGAGAAAATACTACCAAATTTGAACCAAAAAAATTACAGCTACTAAAAGAGTATCCATGATACCTTCCAACATATCTTAGAGACTTTGGCGAAGAACCATCCTTCGGGAACTTGCAATTTTCTACATACCTAAGGCCATATCTTATCAATAAATTGAAGTAAAGAACCCATTCCAAAAGTAATACGAGTTTTAAATAAATACCACATACTTGGCTGTTGGACCATCCCAGTGCTTAGCATTTCCTTCATTTACTGAATAAATCTTTCCCTTTTTTGGAATCTATACAGGGAAAGGAGGCAGGAATGTGAAAGGAATGCTTAACAAAGTGTCAGAAAGATATAGCAAACACTCCATGAATTCTACATTAAGAGACAAAATATTAAATTTCTTATAATTGCAACATCCTGCAATGGGAATTAACAGTTCAACTTATTGCAAGAATTTTCACATGTACTACAAGGCACTAGGCTACTTTGAACTGAAAGGAGGGTGAGAAACAATAAAATAAAAAAATGTTTGAAGAAATTGACACAAAACTTTTATGCAGCATACCTTAATATCAGGGTGAGTAAGAATGAACTCTCCAAGGGATGGATCAAGAGTGAAGCCATTAACACCGTTTCCAGTGCTCAACACAAACTGCAAAATCATAAACAAGTATCGACATATCAAGTGCCGGTAATCTAGTGCAGTATCAAGTATTATGATTCCTGAAGCTCCAAAATTAAGGACACTATCTCGAATCAACAAGCCAGTGCCTCAGATTGAAATGCCGTAAAAAACAACAAATCAGGTGAGTTCAAGAAAATTATCAAAATTTACAAAAGCCAGAAGGAAGGCAAAATTCCATACCATGCAAGAGCTTCCATACATGCAATAGCCAGCAGCAACCATATTTTTCCCAGGTTGCAAGACATCATCTAGAGTCGGTTCAGTGCCATCTTTCACCATGTAAATTCCAAAAATCTAGATGAAACAGAAGATATTTATAAAAATGCATCGTCAAGGTACTCAATCCAAAACAACCACCCCTTCTTTTTTACCACATCAGTAAGTAAAGCATTCTAAAAGTTTATCATGGTTTAAAAATGGAGGACATACTGTTCCAATGGAAACACCACAATCGATGTTAGAGGAACCATCCAAGGGATCGAAAACAACACAGTACCTGCTCATATAAACAACATATTTATACCATGTTCAAATTAAGATATCATCTAATCACGAATTCATAGATAAACAACAGAATAATTGGTAAACAAGTGAAAGTACAGGCAAATACTTTCCGCGCTTGGAAGTTTCAACAAATGTTGCTTCTTCATCTTCTTCCGAGACAAGAATGCTCTGCCACAATATGTCACTGTTAGAAAACATAAAATCCAAAAGAAAATTTAGAAAAAAATTGTAACTCCCATACTTACAGTTCTGCCACTGCTTACTAAAGCCTTGATAAATACTTCATTAGAAAGCACATCCAATTTCTTTTGCTCCTCACCCTACAGCCATAAATAACAAAATTGAGCTCAACTAGTTAACAAAAAGAGTCACAAAAAGAAAATAAATTAATCGGGACCCACTGTAAATATAACTTGCCTGAACATTTGTCTCCCCAGCAAGTCCAATAAGCTTGGCAAGACCAGCCTGCAAATGTCAAACTCCAGTAAAAGAAGCAATTTCCCTTGATAATTTGTCTTAGTTCATTAAATTGACTAAGAAAAAACATTGAAATTTTCAAAATCCACAAATACCAATCCAAAAAATAACTTTTAAAAAGGCCGTGGGGCCAAAAACAAAAAAATCAAGAACCCACTTCAAGACAAGAAGAAAAAATTAGAAATGAAAAACGGAGACAGAAAAAGAAAGAGAAAGACCTTGTTAACAGCAGAGCAAACGAATTTGCAACCAAGAACAATATGATTAAGCAAAATAGTGAAATCACCGCGCGAATCAGGATGCCTCGATTGCTCATTCAACGCGTGTCTCGTTATGGTCATCAAATCAGTCCGATACGCGTCCGCTGCGTGATCCATCTCTCACTCTCTGAGTCTCAGCACAAACACAAGAATCAAATTCAAACCTTTATTTTTTCAGGTAGAGTAGAGGATAAATATAAGGTTTATTATGATATATATTGTTGGTGAGATTGGTTTACTTGGTTCGAGGAGAAACGGGGACACTGCTGATTGCTAAATGAAAGCGATAAGGGCGTATGGTACCTGCTGTAGATGGAAGTTTCGTGTGACACGTGGCGGGAATATAGAGTGGTAGTGATGTGTGTGGCCGTCACTAGAGATAACGCCTTTCGTCGTCATTGGGTATCTGATTCGACGGTTATGTGGCTTTTGGCTCTCTTCTTTCTTTTTTTGGGATGGATGACGAGGTGGTGGTGCTGCACTTTTTTAAATACTAGTAGTATTGTTTTTTAATAATATAATAAAAAAGTATCTCGTTTCAAAAAAAAATATCTTTAAGTGATATTACCAATTCTTATCCTTTATTTTTATATTATTAATTTTTGAGATTATTTTCTAATTATCTATTTTTACAAAATATTTACATCATTTTAATCTATTTTTTTTATATTTTCCGTCGCTATCTAATTTTCTAATTTATTTACAAAAGTATTCATTATATATTGAAGTCTTATCTTATTTTAGGTTAAACTTTTAAATAATCACTCTTTTTTTCCCTTCTTTCTCTTCTCTCTCAAAATTCTCTTTTCTTCTTCTTTCCTGTTTGATTTTCAGTTCGTCTCATCCGGTTATTTTTTTGTTCGTTTTTCCGTTCGTCTCCTCCGTTCACGCTAGTTTGTTCGTCTCTTCCGTTCGCGTTATGGATTTCTCGACATCGTTTTTAAATTTGTGTAATTAGTGTTTATCTCATGCATTAGTTGTGTCATGTCATATTTACAACAAGCTAATGAGTATTTGTAATAGAGAATATTTTAATTATTAATTAATTCTTTTATTATCAATTATTTTACATGGCTAACGTAATAATTTGTTGCATGATGCAACAGTTACGTACAATAATTTTTCATCTTAGAGGGTGAGGGGCTTCTCCTAAACTTTTTTTTTTATAAAAATCCTTTCTTTATATTTTTTTTTCATACTATTAGCGCCTTCAAAGTTTTCTAAGAAAACAACTCCTTCAAGGTTAAATTAGCCTCTCTAACTTTTTAGTCCTAGCTCCGCCCTGATGACATCGGGATAAGTAAGAATAAATTCTTTTAAATTGCAATAAGATGTTGTTCATGCCCAATTGCTGCATGTGACTGCTTAATCAATCTTATCTTTCAAATAAAGCTAAACCTATCTAGAGTTCTTTATACTATATCATTTTTGTTCAAAAAATCCTTATATTATTTTTTTGTTCTTCAGGTCCCTGTACTTGACAAAATTCTGATTTTCAGAAAAAACTAAAAAAGGACTTGAAAATCAAAAATTATGTAAGTAGAGGGACCTGAAAAATAAAAAAATAGTATAAGGACTTTTTGAACAAAAATAATATAATAAAAGGGCCTCTATATGGGTTTATCCTTCAAATAATGATTATGTTCATTTTTCCCTTTGCAAGAGTAAAGAAAAAACAATAGTTTGACTTTTGAAATTGCATGCTAAAAAAATACTTAATCTTATCTTTTCCTATCCAATTTTTTTATCAAAACACGAAAAATTCTTAGATAGACCGAGTCTACCACGTCATCCGTAAACTAACCACTCATAATACAACACTTCATTAAAATGATGACTATATTGCACCTATTACCATTATTTTAATGAGGTGTTATATTATAAATGGCTTAATCTACGGATGACGTACCTAAAAATTTCTCTCAAAACACTAATTTTCTAGTTAGGTAATTGTCCCGTTCCAAATTGTCAACAATTTCTTATGTTACAATGGAGAGAGAAGCTTCCAACTTGAGATTTATGGAAAGAGAAGCTTCAAATTGTCAACTACTGATATCTTGAGTATTCACAAATACACTAATGACGTTTCAACAACAAGTAGTATCAAATTATTTGAATAAGAGTATGATTATTTTTTAGTTTTAATATATCTTTTTGTATCTTTCTTTATAGGCATTTTATTTTGGACTGGACTTTTGAACATAATGATGGATCGCATAATGAAGTCCATGGCACAATTTTTTAGAAAAAAATTAATAAAGTGTAGCTTTTCGAGTTTAAATGAATTTGAGGGGGTTAAGTTTATTAAAAACACAACATTTTATTATTAAATGGATGATGTAGATAAAAATTATTATAAAAAAAAATAATTGAATTGATTTACGCTATTTATTTTATACTAAACAATGTATATCGTAAACTTGACCTCCTCAAATTTATTTGAATTAGAGAAAATCTTAATCCACCTGCTTTTTTTTTCATCGGTGCACCATAAACCCATTCATGAACTGGATCATATCTTTCCAAAGTTGCACTCATTCTCCAAAAACCGTGCAATTAAATCGCTTTGCTTCCCGGGAAATTAAAGTATCCATTCACTATATATTTTAATTCCACCATCTTTTTTCTCAATACTTTGCTCAATATCAGAGCCTTGGATGTTTAAAATTTAAATCATGCTGCTATAGCACTACGAAAACGGTAATGGAAAATACATTTTGAAAAATGATATATATATTTTTTAAAAAGATATAGAACAAGGAAAAATATATAAATAACAAAATTATATTTAAAAATATTAAAATATAAAGCCAAACTTTCTAAAAAATCAGTTATGAGTAAACCTTTCAAAATTAGCAAATATAATCCGTTTTTGCATATTATATTTTTTTTATAGCCAAATTTGAATCAAACCAATTTTTTTGCCAACATGACAACAATGTATATAAATTTTTAAAAAATGTAATCACAATAAAATATCAAACATTTGCGTGTTGTGTCACTAAAAAGATTTAATCACAATAAAAAAAACGAACCGGTTCAAAAAATGGCTATAAAATGAACATAATATGCAAAAACGGGTATATTTTCTAATTTTGAAAGATTTGGCCATAACTGACAAAAATTGAAAAGATTTAGTATTTTTTGGGGGTTTGGCCAAAATATAAAGTACATTTATTTATATATTTATAACAATTAATGAAATCATTAAACATATAAAAAAGGGTAAATTATATAAAAAATCACAACCTTTACACAAAATTTTATTTCAACCACGACCTTTAAAAGTTGCCATATAAAATCATAACCTTTCATTTTTTTATCAAATTTATCATTTCAGTGTATTTTTGTTGACTAAATTATTCATTAAACTATTAATAAAAGACGACCGACGTCAAATATTATTATCTTTCAATTAGAGTATTTATGATTAGTAATTTTTAGTCAGAAAAAATATATCGAATTTTACTTTGGTGTTAAATTTGAAACAAAATGAAAGGTCGTACTTTTAGATGCCAACTTTTAAAAATCGTGATTAAAATAAAATTTCGTGTAAAGGTCATGATTTTTTATGAAATTCACCCTAAAAAATGTAAGTCATATAATTTATCTATAAATTTTATAATTAAAATTAAAATTAATAATTCGAAAATATAATAAAATAATTCAACAAAAATAAAAAGTTAATTTTTCTTTGTGAGTAATAAAATTTATAAACAATTAAATTATTTTTGTACTTATCGGTAAATTATTAATTTTTTTGCATTAAATGAGTGTAAAATTCATTATTTATCAAAACGGTTCGAAACGTTTTTTCACGTTTTTTACTATATTATTTTTAAATGTTCGAAATGTTTTAAATACTGTATTTTTTTATAAAGAAAACGTTTCATACTTATTGATCTAGGCATAATTAAGATGGTGTCAAATATATAGTTGCATTCTCAAAAAAAATTATGGTCACATAACATTTATGAATATTTTAGTATTCAAATTTTTATTTAGTATTGAAAAAAATATCAAACCATCATCTTTTTTTTTATTTCCGATCACTTAATTACTAATAAAATAAAAATTTATTTAAAATTTATTTTATAGTTTACCATTTTGATTACAAATAAGTAATATCATTTACACATCCAATCATTTGATGGAGATAATTATGCCAATATAAATTCTTTTTAATACATGAGTGACCGGAAAACAGCTCAAACACTTTAAAAAAGTTGAGATATTAATTGGAAAAAGTAAAAGTTTAAGTGCTAAACCAGTATATTCGAAAACATATAGACACCATTGATGTAATATTTCCAAATTTAAAATTTGCAGTATTTCCTTATTTTCAGGTCAGAAACGTCAATTAATTAAAGACAAGGAGTCGCGGTTCTACTTATACGATATCGTATTCAACTCTGCATCAAATTCACCTGACTCTTTAAAAACTTATTTTCCTTATTTAGCCCTAATTTGGATTTTAATTTCCCAATCCCAACCTTGTTCGGATTGAGAAAACAAATCGTTTCTCATTCGCTCTAATAAATCAACAAATTCTCTGATCATGGTATCGTAACCCAAACCCTAAATTAAGGGTTTTCCTCAAGGAATCCTTTTGATCAATTGATCTGTGCATAAATAAAACCCTATTTTGTTTTTTATTTATTTTTTTAAATTCTGGATCTTGCTATGGCGGATCAAGAAGAAGAGGATTTAAGAATGGCGCTAAGAATGAGCATGCAAAATTCACCACCGGAACCTAAGCGTAGCAAGCCCAGAGACGCCTCTCCGGCAACGGCCGCCACCACATCCTCTCCGGAGGATACTAGGCGGCTCCAGAGAGAATTAATGGCCGCGGCTGCCGAGAAACGCATGTCTTCAGCTGCGAAAGTTGCGTTGCCTCCTTCGAAAGTAGTCGCTGCTGCTTCTGATATAAGCTCTATGAAAAGTGAGTATTTTTCTCGGAAGGAGAATGATTTTGGCGGGAAGGAGGGTAGTTTGGTAAATGGAAAAGAGTTGTCCAGTGAAGAAGCTAATCAGTTGTTTTTAATGGTGTTTGGGAATGTTGTTTCCAAGGATATTTTAGCTCAATGGAGTAACCAGGGCATAAGGTAAAACAAGTTATATGTATTTATTATGTACATTGCTTTTACTTATTACAATGAATAACTGATTTATGTAGTTTTTTAAGCTGCAAAATTATTGCTTTTCCGTGTCTTATTATATTCCAACGACAATCAAGGTTAAATTCAGGAGTAAAGTCAAGTGCTTTCTAGATTGTTTTAACCTTCGTTACATGTCACTATGTTGCTTTTACCTTGTTCATTGATTAGCTCTAGCATTGCTAAGATAAGCTCCAGCTGCTTCAATTGTTGACATAAGTTAACTGAACTCGCTGTGGCCGTTTTTATTTGCATGCTGTAGATGGCTAATAATAACATTGTGAAACGTTCCTATAGGTTTAGCCCTGATCCAGAAACATCTATGGGCTTAGTGCAGCATGAAGGTGGGCCCTGTGGCGTCTTAGCAGCCATACAAGTAAATTCTTAATTTCTGTCTATGTTTTAGTTTTATGTAGTGTGTAGTATGCCAATCTTAACCAGTTTGTTATGTGTAAAATGTCATTATTTTTCAGATGTGTAAATAGACATGCATAGGGCAGATGTTTTCTTGCTTTTATAGGGGATTTCTCTTTTGATATGATTCAGCGTGGATATGTTGATTTTCGAACCAAAATATCTAGTTCAGAACATTTGTATACGATGGAAGTCTGAGCATTTTGATTCTTGTATAATGGTAATTGTTATCATTGGTCACATCTTAGTTGATCTCTGTCTAACAGTTTAGAAATTCTTGACTGGCCTATATTGTCCTGCTCTTTATGGTTGATTCTTTTAGCAAAGTCCAGATACCATACAAAATAAGCAACATTGATAATTATGATGTGGAGTTCACTTCAGAAAGCCAATTTGTTGCTATCTGTTTGACAATTTAAGCGCTTCATTTTGCTTGGGTAGCTTTTGGATTTCTTAATTTGGATGTTAGAGGTGTTTACCAGATATGGGAGTTGGTGGCCTATAGTCTACTTGTGAGTCGTCAATAACGATATTATCATACTAAAGATGTATAATTCTCAACTAAAATATGAGCCATGTTATGGATCTTGATTGCAAGTTTTTGATCCTAGAATTATTTCTTATTCATTGCTCTTAACTATAGCTATTGATGATATCCTTGTCCTTTTTTCGTCATTTTATAATGTCCTATTGGCCATCAATTAGACAATCTTGTTTTTCGGTCTAAAGTGTTGCAAATTTTAGCTGAATCTTATCATCTCTGCAACTGTAGTCCTTGATATTTAGAACTACTTTTGGTAAATGGTACATAATTGGTGATGTCATTCTAGTGTGCTTGAAAAATGTTACTGTTTGTTTTTTTCATCACTTTATTGCATTGTGATTTTGGTTTTGTTGGTGCTCTGATGTTTCAGGATCTGAGTTGATGTTGCTTAAAATATTTCCTTTCTGGTTGTGCAGGCCTTCGTACTCAAATACCTTCTTTTCTGTCCCTGTGACTTAGGTAGAGCTGTACCAAATATGCCGCAAAATTTTGCTTCTGGAACTAAAAGTCGATACGTTGCATCAAATAACTTTGGCTCTCTAACAGAAGATGCAAAAGCAAGGTGATTAATCATGCGTACATTTATACATTGTTTGTTAAAGTTGTTTAAGGCAAGGTTTTGGATCCCTTTCCGAATTTAAAATATGTATGACGTATCTAGTATTACTCTTGCTGTTTTACTGGTTATCTTTCTCTTAACTTGCATTTTAAACATTATTATTTATCCTATTATTATGACAGAAATCTTAGTAAAGGAAAAATGAAAGAAAAGTACATTGGTGATAACATATCTTGCTTGCCTAATCAACCAACAGATACAAAAAAAAAGATTAAAAATTTGAAGCAGCTCCCTTTAATTATATTGAATAACGTATAGCTCTCTTGAACTTTTAAAGCACAAGCCTAAAAAGAAGTGGAACAACAATAGAAGTGCTGTGCAGTCAATTCTTTGTAGCTTATCTAATTGATATGGATGTGTCAGTGGTCAGCTCAATAATTGGCAGACCTTGCAACTTTCTCTCTCTTCACCCCCTCTTTTCAATTTATTTTTGAATACTGAACTAAAGAATAGCACCAACGAGGTGCTGTGTTATTCTGCTTTATGTTATTTTCTTGCTGCTTGTTTTCAGCATTCTTATTCACCAACATTTTAGAGTTTAGCTATGCACAACTACACACACAGGCTGGACCTGAAGTTGGTCTTCTTTTTATTACAATGTCTGAAGGAGAAGCTATATTATCTTCGTAGGAATACTATGATTACTATTAGCTACTTCTGATCCTCTACTGCACATGGTAGGGGTAATGCGGCAATTTTAAAAAATGAACTTAGCATCTCACATATCCATGCGAACAAGGTTTATAATTTGCAGCTTGGAATTTTGCTACAATGATATAAACTTCACGGTTGATTGTGAACTAACTGAGCTATATACTCTATTTTTGGATTCTCTGATTATCATTTGGCAGAAATTTTACTCTGTTCTGAGTTTCATGTTTCTTGATCACTTTGATTGCTATCATATTTATTTTCTATTTGTCTTTCATTATCTTAATTATCTATGTTTTTACACATATTTGCAGTGCCCTGGTCAGAAGTATGGGTGAGATATTGTTTCTATGTGGAAATAATAAGAGGGCTGTTATTGCTACTTTGAGTTCTATTGGCTGTGAGACTGAGGGATCTGGAAATTATGAGGTATGTCTGGCTAGGTCCATCATTTAGCTGAAGTGTTGGCTGACTCAAAGTAGTTGTGGTTGTGTTTTACTTTTGCAGGATTTCTGTGCATATCTATTTGTTAAATGGTGGATGTCTTTTATCTTGCAGGTAATTACAAGAGCACTTGAAGGCCTTTCCATTGAATCCGCGTGTGATTTGCAGAAAATTCTAAGAATTGATACATACACATCACAAGAAAGGGCATTCCAGAGGCTCCAAGCTACAATTCCTGTATTCCAATCTCGTATGGGAGCATTGCTATTCCTTATTTCTGCATTGTTATCGAGAGGATTGGTATGCATACTCAGTTTCAGAGCTAAATATTTATTTTTTAAAATCTTGCTTTGTTTTCTCCTCTCAAATGCTTGACCTGATCCATATTCACAACCATACTTGTCAGTTGAATTGAACTGAATCTGGCAAGAGCTTCCTGGTTGAACTATAAGTAAATGGTCTCTATTAGAATATGATGTGGTGTTAATATTAGTTTCTTGAAAAGCCTGATCTCTGAAGGATGCTTGGTGTGATATTTATGTGCTTATATAAGTGCAGATAATTGATGTTTTTGTTCAGTTGTAGTGGATGTAACGAATGGCTTTTGTTGTTGCTGTTATGCTACTCTCACATTCCTGTGTTTGTATACTCACTTCAATTATGTGAATGGCCATTCTGTTGACAAAATTCTACTGTTACGTTTTTTATTTAAATTAGTCGTTTTCATGGGAATGTGATACTTATCATGCAAAAAACTATATTTCTTCTTCAGGATTCTGTTCAAGCCGACCGAGATGACCCAAGCCTTCCTTTGGTTACTGCACCTTTTGGGCATGCCTCACAGGTACATACACGATCCATTTTTGGTTTGATGCTCAGATTTCTAATTAAACTCTCTATTGATATATGTCGTTGCTTTTGTAATGTCATGGAACAGGAAATTGTGAATCTGCTGCTCTCTGGGCAAGCTGTCCCTAATGTGTTTGATGGTAGAATGGATTTAGGTGACGGCATGTGTCTAAAGGGCATATCTATAAGTGTGGAAGTTGGATTTCTTACTCTATTGGAGTCCCTCAATTTCTGCAAAGTTGGCCAACATCTAAAATGCCCTAAGTGGCCAATATGGGTTGTTGGGAGTGAGTCCCATTATACAGTTCTTTTTGCTCTTGATACCACTGTTCAAGATGAGAATGAGCTGGAAGAAAGAGAGGCACAGATTCGGAGAGCTTTTGATGCACAAGATCAGAGTGGCGGTGGCGGCTTCATAGGTGAGGAAGGCTTCCATCAAGTCCTCCGGGAAACCAATATTAGATTTCCACCTGAGAAAGTTGAGCACCTTTGTAGCACGGGCTTTATTGTGTGGAGTGAGTTCTGGCAGGTCATTTTGGATCTAGACAAGAGTTTGGGCGGTCTAAAGGATTCAAGTGGATTAATGGGTAAGAAGGTCTTTGATCTTTACCATTTTAACGGCATTGCAAAATCTGATATAAATGGCAGTCACATGGTCTCTGGAAACGAGATCTCTGCACAGAGGCCCAGGCTCACAATGCTCAGAGTGTCAGTTCCACCGAGGTGGACTCCTGAGGAATTCATGGCAGATGTGGCAGTGTCCTCTGCTTCTGGGGGAAATGAAGCAAGCGGAAAGGACACGGAAGTGACGAAACCGGAGCCGTGTCAACATGCGCCTCTGGTGGACTGCATAAGAACCCGTTGGCCTCGCGCTGTTTGCAATTGGGTGGGGGATCCTCCTAGCATAGTATGAACTGGGAGTGTTGCTTAGTGACGCTGCAGGATTTGCAGTTGTTTTTTCTGAAAGGCGGGAGAGTTAGTTTTCATGGTTCATCTGTCTCGAGCATGGGCCACGCCAGTTTCCGCCTTGTGTTGTTGTAGCTTTATTATTTATTCCTATTCGATTTTGATGTCAGATACTTGAGAGAGGGATTTTGCCAATATTATTGATCCAATGTGTAGAATCAATTTATAGATACCTGTGTTTATTAGGAAGTTTTCAGGGAGGAAATGTCAATAATGACCTGTCAATTCTTGCCGTTCAATATGTGTAATAGCTGAACTTTTCTTTGTAGGAATTGTTATTAATAACTTAAATGATTTTTTCGGTGGCTTTCATTTCTGGAATTTTTGTTGAGTAAGAAGCTATATTTCTGGTGGAACCTTCCGGGTTTTTCCAGAATCTAAAACACGTTTTAAGACGGTGATGCCTTGAGATCTTTTCACTTGTCATCACTTCACTTGACCTATTGAGATCGATTGTTCTTTCTTTGTAGATTGAATTACGGCAACAATTCAATTGCATTTGCATACTCATACTCAAAGTTGTAACTGAGGGAGTAATTTTAAACACTAAATCCAAATGCAAGTGATGATACTTGCAGTTATGCTCTTCACTTTGGTGTAACTAGATATGAAATATAAATACTTAGCTGATAACACATAAAATAGGCATCAGAAAGGAGTATAATAATATACGAACTGCATGATTTCCTGCATACTAACTCTATAACTGGGATTCATACACAACCTGTGATACTAGAAAAACAACAAAAGAACAACCATTTATTTTATGGCCGATCATCATCAAAAAGAACTTTATAAAATCGTTTTCTTTCCTCCGGATTGAACAAACCTCCTAACTTATTAGCACCAGCAGCATCTTGCTCTGGCATTTCATTGTCATTCTCCTTCACTCTCTCAGGCCTTAACGAAACAATTCCCTTCTTTTTCTTGTTCTCTAGATTGATCGAGCGTCGCCTCTGATTATACTCATGCAGCCCTTCCTGCATCAACTCACCAAATTTATTCTTCACCACAACAAGTGGGTCTTTATCAATCAACTCCGATCCATTATACCCTTCCCTTAGGATAACAGTATAAATCTGATACTTGTTCGTCACGTAAAATATACCAGGATGCTTGAGCACAAATACATTCAGCTTATCCGGTAAATTGAACTCTCTGCTAAAATGCCCTAGTTTCATAATGGACAACTTCTTCCACAGGGTCAACGACAGCAACTCGTGCACTAAACCCACGTTTCTTTTCTCCATCTCTTTCGAATCCTCCGACAAGCCTCTCGAATCCACATAAGGTGAAATATAAGGCGTCGAATTAAATTCACGAAATCTTTCCAATGATGTAACCCATGTTGAAGGCAATGAACCTGTAAAACAAGGTTCAGAGCCCTGCTTTTTAGCAGACACTTCAACAGCAGAAACTGCCAAGTCAGGTTTCCATGACAAAAGCTCAATCTCCATTGAACTCTTTCTTCCACTATAATTAACAAGTCGAAACATATCCGAATGCTTCGGAACAATTCTAAGCAAATAATCATCAGGGAATCCAAAATTTCTCTTCAACTCACCAAGTTTAACAACATTAAGCTTGTGATTCACACTCATCATCAACAGCTTAGCTAACCGCTCCGCGAGTATAGACTCTTGCATTTCCTTGACAGACTCTTCCTCCTCTACTAAAAACGCCATTCGCTTAGTTAATCGACAGTAATACTCATCCTGATCAAGAAACACATCGTAACAACACGGGTATTTCTTTAGCCAATTGAGTGCTTTACCTTGAAGATCAAGGCTCTTGAACTTCTTCTGTAGAGACTTAGCAGGAATAACTTGATTAGGGTACCTTAATATTATGTTTTTGATTTGGTTATTGACTATCCATCTACGGTTTCTTGATAGTGCTGATTCAAGATCAGGGTCTTTCTTCATAGACCAAACTGAGAAACTTCGAGTTAAATAATTGATAAGCGATGGTTTTGACTTCAGCTTGTGGTAGCAAATATTTGTGTTCTTGAGAAACATTGTAACGCTTGTTACCTGTTTGTTGAAATGCCTCAATGAGTTCATTAAGTGGCTAACTGCTTTGCGTCTCTTGTTCTTTTGGTCTGATTCAAGCGTCGTTTCAAGCTAATGGGCCATTTTATGAATTTCTTAAAAGCCCAACAGGCTCAAGCCTATGGCAAATCAATGATTCAATAATGTAACCAAAAAAGTTTTTTCTTTTTTCTAGCTGATTGTTGCAGGTAGCGGAAAAAATAAATAATCATTTTTTTGTTGCTTCCTATTCAAAAAATTCTCCTGGATTGGTTGCTAATCTTTTTATGTGTTTTATGAAGGGACATTTGGTGAAATTTCTGTACTGTTAAATTTTGGTTAAATGTGAGTATAATTGTCCTGTTTATTGTGTTGAATTGAAATAATTGTAACTACTTTTATTTAATTTTCAATTTGTATGTCTTAATGTTTTATTTTTAAGTAGGCTTTTGATGTATACAATTAATTGTGGTTGTGATTGATCTGTGTGCTCATACATCCAAATTTAGGGCGGATGAGGAATTTGCTGATCAAAAGAGGTATCTTGAAGACTCCTGCAAGCCTAAATGTGTTAAACCTCTAATTGAATATGAGGTGAACTCCCGTTTGATTTAGACTTGCCCTTATTTGATGCATTTTTAAGTTATAAATTTCCTCAACTAATATTAGTTTTAGTCAAAAAGGGAAATAGATGTCTTTTGAATCATTTGGCCATGTTCAATGTTAATCACTAATCAGATCGAGCTCGAGTTCGAGTCAATTATCGAGTCAATTTTGAACATCAACATACGTGATATGCTTGCGAGCCTAATCGAGATTTAACTAAACTACTGTTTTATCCTTTATAATTATACATATTGATACAGATAATTCTAACTTTTTTACTATTTTTTTTTTATATAGATATTCCAATTAAGTCGAACTCAATTTTTAATTATTCCATCGAATTCGAATTTGACTTCCTACTTGATCAAGTTGTAATCAGATCTTGAATTTTGAATTCTAGAGTTGAGTCCAGCTCAAGTTCTACTCAGTTACACCCTTAGTCGTAGCCATTGATTGCCTAGTCCTCTGGATTCTCACATTGCTGTATGCGGTCACCAGCATATATGGGTAGTCGGCTTTGTCAAAATTGCCACGGTTTTGACAAAGTGCAAGTCCTGTCCCAAGAATGGGGGAAACTGGCTTGATGCGTGGTTAACTTTTGGTCTTAGATTTACCTACATGTTTATGGATTGAGAATAATAACTGATGTTTAACCTATAGTGACCTAGCAAGTTTTTATTACAAGCACAACGCGTTGATTGTAGACTTTTCCTGATCCCTGAAAATGCACATGAGAAAGATATCGTTGCGTTTTATTATGCTAGGAGTCAAATTGTCAAGGTTTTAGAGGAAGTCTTGATTCTAAAACTCTTCAAGTTTCAGAGAAGTTTTCAAAACGCAGAAATATTGACCATTGGAAATTTACATGCATCGATACCTCGTGTTAGATGAGGCACTTGCAAAAGTTTCTAAACTACCAAATTCTTTTTTCATGGTGCTACTTCTAATGTTGTTTAAATTTCTCATAGTTTTAGAAGAACTATCAAGAAAAGCACAGTAATTTAATTATTGGCTTGATGTCTGGTTAACTTTTGGTCAAGAACCTACTTTATCTATGCGTCTTCTTGAATGTTTATGACTTGAGAATAATACTAAGCAGCTTCTCATAACAAGCACATGTGAGAAAGACATTGGTAGATTTTATGTAGTGTGAGTCGGGTTTTCTGGAAGAATATTTCACTAGGAGGTGTTCATTTAAGTCCGATGTTGCATTGAAATGGAAATTCTGCAACGGGAAATACTGTTCATTAGTTGTTATGAAAATGCTGAAGATAACCGTTTTTGGTTTACAGGCGTGTATCAAGAGGATTGGAGGTGATGAATCTGGGCATAAACACTGTACAGGGCAGTACTTTGATTTCCTGTCATGTGTCGATAAATGTGTAAGTCTTCATTATGTTATATCGGTAGCTTGTCGATCTAGGCCATCATCTGAACTTAGAATTTCGCTGTGCAGGTTGCTCCAAGGCTGTTCTCGAAACTGAAGTGATTTATGGTCTTTTACTCATAGACACTTTTTGTTCACCATGTTTGTATGCTTCCCATCACAAATCATATAAATTTAGGCCAAGATCTGAAGCAGTTAGCAGAACTGCTTGACTTGTAACAAAAGGAATAAATGTCCTTGAATTTGCTGGTTTATTGATCAACAATGATAATGGGATTACATGATATATTTGCAGAGTTATTAGTGTTTAATTATAACTTTAATAAATACGTCTTTGTGATAATTGGATGCTTTAAAACAAAGATCCAGCATCCTACAAATAAAGGCAAGAGGTAAAACAAAAACCATCATGCTTTTTGAGTTGGACGTCTCTACCATTTATACCAAAAAGACGGTGTATAATTTATATAGTGTACATCAAATATTATCCTGTAGAAAAAGAGACATATTAATCTATATTTCTTTTTCTTTTTTTTGGAACAAATGAGTCCACGCATCAATGTAGTTGTAAATATGTTATAGTTTAAACTTTAAAGCAAAAGGTATCAAAGAAATAATAAAAAAAAACTTTTCTTTTAAAATTATTAACATATTTAACTTTATTTTAATTATATTTTTAGTAAAGTTTAAATTAGTACAAGAATATATAATATTTTAGTACATGTATTAATATTTTAGAAGATGTTTGATATTAATAATTTATACATTTTTAGAGTGTTTTAATGCCTTTTGCTTTTAAAATATAATAAACATAAAACACAATTAATGTGTGGGTTTTTTTTTTTGATAATTTGGGGAGGGGAGAGCGCTTATAGGAGGAATTGAACCCACAACCTAGCAGTTTTGCTGCTCAGCGCTTATACCATTTGAGCTAAAGTTCATTGGTATTAATGTGTGAGTTTATTTGTAAAGAAGAGAGAGTAAAAAAAACTAATATGTCTTTTTTCGCAAGTGATATCATTCCATATTTATTTTTAAATACATATATTTTACCATATATAGATAATTATTTATTTATTTTCGTATATCCTACCATATATATAACTAATTATCATAATTTATTATTTTTTTTATACATTAGCTATAAATTTATATCCTTTTTATGGTATATGATTATATTCTACCATATATAAAAATAAATTACTATTTTTTTTTAAATATTATCTATAAATGTCATTACCTTTCGTATCAAAATATGATTATGTCCTACTACAGTAGAGTCTCATATAATTAATATATATGATGAACTGAAAATTTATTGATTATTATTTTTAATTTATTGAATTTAGAAAGACAAAATGACAAAAAAATAGGAAACATGCAATTCATATTTATGGATCTAATTGAATATTATTGTTACTGTGTGTAATTTTGAAAAAGAAATATATTTAATGATAAATAATAATCTAGCTACCAACAATAATAATTACTCATTTATTTACACTAAACTTCGCCAATTTGACAAATAAAAAATTTCTCTAGTTTTAACATTATTACCGAAATAAGTGTGGAAAACACTTTAGTTATGGTCATATAAATAAATAACTAATTTAATTTATACAAAAAAAATTCTATAATAATCAATATTTATATAAAATTTGTTTGATTTTTTTTATTATTAAATAATAAATCATTATTTATCCTACATGGAATATGGTTGATTTTCTGAAATTTTATTAATGATTAAAATTATTAATTTATTTAATATTAAATAAAAAAAGTTAGTTTTTTTATTCAATTATAATTAATTGTAAACCGCTAAGTTGTCGGTTCAAATCATCCCACATGCGCTCTCTCTGCCCGATTATAAAAAAAAGAGCAAATTATTTTAAGGCCCCTCACGTTTGTTATAATTCACAGTTTGATACCTTTTGTTTGAAAATCAAACGATTTGGTACTTCAGTTTTGATTTTTTAAACTATAAGGCCCTTTTGTGACTTCCGTTAATAATTTGATATTTACTTTCAAACGATTTGATATCTCAGTTTCAATTATATAAACGATTTGGTACCTCACATTTAATTATTTTAACGATTTGATACCTCATTTTTAAACATTTTGCAAACGATTTGGTACCTCACGTTTCATTCCGTTAACGATTTGGTACCTATATTTAACAGAAGGATATTATAGTTTACAAAATCAAAACTGAGGTAACAAATCATTTGATTTTCAAATAAAGGGTAACAAACTGTGAATTATGACAAACGTGAGGGGCATTAGAGTAATTTGCTCTAAAAAAGTGTAAAAAAAATAATTTGCTCAATAAATTACATAACCCCAAAAATCTGAGGTCAGGGCCACAGGGAGGTATAAGTTGAAAAATCTGTAACTGTTGAAGGAGAAGCTTCGGTGAATGATTTTAGAAGCCGCCCAATTTGCTGTTCTTCAAATAAAAAGGTTCTTCTTTTTCTTTTTATTTTACTTTCCACCTTTTCATTATTCTTTTTAATTCCAACTCAATTTCTCCCGTCTTTTTTATTTTTTTATATTTGTCAATTCCTCTGTCTGGTTTCTGATTTTTCTTTTTCAAATTAATGGAAGTTGATTCACTTGTGTGTATCATAAAATTATAATGCTTAATAAATTTAGATATCTGTTGCTGTTTTTTTCTGGGTCAAGTTGTTTATTAGTAGTAAACTAGAGAATCCAAGTAATTGCTGTGTGGCCCTTGTGCTGGAGAAAATGCACAATTTTGGTTTGAATTATTAGTAACTGTTGCAGCTGATTGCATATAAAAAGAATTGAATCAACATAATTGGTTACCCTAGACTAGACCCAAAAACATTTGTCAAGATAGGGTCTTTGGTTTGAAAGAAGCAATGGAAGGAAATTTTTTGCAAGGAGGCATGGTTCGAGGGGGTACTTCATTTGGAGGATTTGATTTGCAAGGATCATCTAGAGTTCGTCATCATCAACCGCCACAACCCTCAATTCGTGACGGTTTTCCACTTACAATGGGGACCGCACAGAGCGAGGATCAAGCTATTTCGGTGGCTGATCATAATAAGGGAGATAAGGGGAAAATTGAGGTGATCAGTGATGAGGATGAGCCGAGTGAAGACGGTCACAATGATGCAAATCAAGGGAAGAAAGGGTTGCCGTGGCAGCGTGTGAAGTGGACGGATAAAATGGTTAAGCTTTTGATAACTGCTGTTTCTTACATTGGAGAGGATGCGACTTCGGATTGCAGTGGTGGCAGCTTGAGAAGGAAGTTTCATGTCTTACAAAAGAAGGGGAAGTGGAAATCGATATCGAAGGTCATGGCTGAGAGGGGTCATCTTGTTTCGCCACAGCAGTGTGAGGATAAATTCAATGATCTTAATAAACGGTATAAAAAGCTCAATGACATGCTCGGCAGGGGCACTTCTTGTGAAGTTGTGGAGAATCCGGCACTTCTGGATGTTATAGATTATTTAACGGAAAAGGAAAAAGATGATGTTAAGAAAATACTTAGCTCGAAACAACTTTTCTATGAAGAGATGTGTTCGTACCTTAATGGAAATAGATTGCATTTACCTCATGATCCAGCATTGCAGCGTTCCTTGCATTTGGCTCTTAAAAATAACGATGATCATGATAATGATGATTTTCGAAAGAACCTCCCTGATGATGTGGATGAAGATGATGACGGAATGGAAGCTGATGATCATGATGTGTTTGACGAAAATCACACTTCATGTACAGATGGTAGGGGATATACGAAAAGGTCTAAACATGAGCAGGCCTATGTAGATGCTTGTTTTGGGAATTCATCCCAAGAAGGCGATAAAGGATCTCACCCTCATTTTCCGAGTCCCCAAGTTGACATGAATCAAGTGTCATCGGAGAGTACAAAAGCATCTTGGTTACAGAAGCAGTGGATAGAATCTCGAGCACTTCAGTTAGAAGAGCAGAAGGTGCATGTTCAAGGTGAGACCTTGGCGTTGGAAAAACAACGATTCAAGTGGCAAAGATTTTGCAGGAAAAGAGACGGGGAGCTTGAAAAGTTGAGGATGGAAAACGAGAGGATGAAGCTTGAGAATGAGAGAATGATGCTGGAGTTGAAGCGCAAAGAATTGGGTATTGATTTTCATTAGTTTGTCGAACCAGATTGACTTGCAGGATATACTCTTTCGGTAAGCGGTTATTGAGTGTTGAATAATACTGCAATTCATTTAGGAGGAGGAATATTGATAGGAACTTAGTGCAGCTTCTATTGTTTTAAGTCTATTGAAATGGTATTTGCCTATTATTGAAGAAATTGTCATTTTTTCTGTTACCTCTTGAGTTTGGTTGAAGCTTGAATGTATAGCACCAGCTTGATGATTTAGCTATACATCTCATTGTTTTTAGATCTTTGAAAATATTGTTGTGCATTTTTTGAGAACATCACTATCATTTCTTCTTAGGCAATATCTGAAGGTCAGAGGTTATGCAGCTACAACTAGGCTATTGTTTGGGCAATGAACTGAAATTGGTTAATTGGAATATAGCTTTTGTGTAGATTTTTGAATTTTTGGAACTGTTTATGAAAGAATTCTGCTGAATTGTTATTGTAATAAAAGTAAAATATTTTGTCATTTTAGGATCAAAGCATTTCAATTGTTGGATTTGAGCTCATGGCTCTATTTTGTAGAGATATTTCCATAGAACATCATTTGAAATATTTTCTTTCTCTTTTCCTTTTAAAATAATATTTCTTGTTGTCATGGCTGTACAAAGCTATAAAAAAAGTCAAAATATTAGATGTAAAAATGTTAAAAATATGTTACTAATTAATCATTAAGATAATTATTTCATCCATTTTCTCTATCATTTGACCATCTTTTTAAACTGTATGTTTAAAAGAACTTAAATGTAATTTTTTTTTCTGTCTGATAATTGTAATACATGCTATTAAACCGGTAAGTGGACATATGAATTATGATTATTTTTGACAAAGAAGATGAACTTTTGTACATCTATCTATTATATTGGCGTTGGAGGAGATAGTAGAAACAAAAGATGAGGTATAAAGTTAAAAAAAGAAAACAGAAGTAAAAAAGGAAAAAAATAAATAACATGTTAAAATAATAAATGTAAAAATTATTAATTAGTGGTAAAATTATTATTAAATGATGAGTAGTTATTGTATGTTAAATTTTGTACACACTATATTTAGTGATAAATTTTACATCAAATATAACATATGCCAAATTTGAAACTTATTGGAGCAATGCCAATAGTGCTAAAGGTATAATTAAGCATGGAGTCTTACAGTTTGATAATGAGAATTCTCGATGTAATATTGAATTGGAATAATAATACTATAATTTACCATATACTATATCATGTGTCAAATTTAGCATCAACTATGACACGTGCTAAATTTTAACATCCTATAAAACTTAATTATTAATTACAATTTAAACACTATTAATTTTTTATATTCTTTTAACACATTGTTTTTTCTTAGCTTTTTTTCATTCTAAATTTTGTGCTTCTTCTTTATTTTTACGATATCGTTAAATTAATTTTTTTAGGAATAAACTACACATCAACATAATAAAAATAATTTTATTAAATTTAGTCCATCAATTCTATAAATATTTTATAAAAAGAGCTCATTATTTAAAAGCCGTGCATGTTTTGCTTATCCTGCATTTAAAAATCATAAAAGAACAACTCTTCATTAAAGCTTAATATATGAGAAATTTTCCTCTTGATACACAATTCACAAACACATCCTTTTCGTCTATCGCTGTTAAAAAAAGATATCTCACACAACCGTTGCGCCATGTCATTTTTACAACAAGCCAATGAGAGTTTGCGATAAGAAAACTTTTAATTATCACTTATTTTTTTATCATTAATTTTTCCACATGGCTAGCGCATGATTGGTTTGTTGCACGAATAACATGGCGCAACGGTTGTACCCAATAATTATTCTAAAAAAAAGTTTAAAGGAATATGGTAAAAAAGTAAATTTCTTAAAAAGAAAAGCAATATACATGGGCCAAACTGAGCCCAACTATCATTAGTCCAGCCCAGTCCCAAATTCTATGAGATTGTCAAACCGCAGCAGGAGCAGTTTCAGTGCTTTGTAATTGCAATTGAGCCGCCATCGCTGCTATTGCTATTGCTTTGATTCTCCAAACAGCTGATTAGGTATATTTTATTCATCCTTTTTAACTTATATTTTCTCCTAATTAATTTCATTTCTTCAGATTTGTGAATCCCTAATTTTTCCTTGAGCTGTGATTCAATTTGAAATCAGAAATGGAACTAGATTTGAATATCGGTTTCTTGTAAAGTCATTTATATGCTCGGATTTATTGATTATCGAATAAATTGATATTTCAGGCTTGATTTACAGTAATCAAAGAGAAAATCCACTTTTTGTTCGTTTTCAATTTGTTATGTGGTTGGGGAAATGATGGGTACTTTTCAATATGCAGGAAGAGTGAATTTCGACACCCGAGTTGAATTGTGTTGTGGTGTCATTCTTTTCGGTTCAAATGTGAGTACTTTCCATTTTTTTATGTTTTTAAAGTATTATTGTACTTTTAAATGAATTAAATGCGTTATGATATGCTTGTTTTTTTAGCTGAAAAATGTGCCAAGTATTTAATTATCTACTTTTTTATTTTTAAGGAGACTTTGTAATATGAAAATTCAATCTAAAAGTTGAGTTTCAATGTGCTTTTAGCTTGACATGTGGTTTTTTGATTGCATGCTTAATTATCTATTTGAAACAAAGGCACATACATTTTTATGTTTTATTAAACGGAGTTCTGTTCTATAATGTGGATTTTAATTGTTGGTGATTATAGTTATGAGGCTGGAAAGATTATCTCCTGAAGCCTGATAGCTTTAAGCAATTATGCAAGTTGCATGTCTGTTATGAAATTGGCTTTTGATCAATAAAGAATGAAGAGAAAGGCCAGACTGTAATCATAATCGTATAATTCGCGGTTCAAATGGTACTATTTGATTCGATTCACCTCTAAATCGATTTGAATCCTTAAGTGAATTGTGAATTAACCTGAATCGTTCCCAAATCTATCGATTCTGTGGTGAATCGGTGAATCACACGATTCATAAAAAATTCAAAAATTTAAAAACGAAATAAGTTAAGAAGGAATTTTAAGGGACTTATCGCTTATTTTGTTAAAAACTAAGTAGCCCGTTCAAATTTTCAAAGTCCAAAAATGAACAAAAGAAGCTTGAAATCAAACTTTACTAATTTAGAACAAAGCTAAACAAGAACTGGACAATCTTGAACAAGGAATAAAAATATGTATGTCTTTTGGTTTAAGACTTCTTGTTCTTATTTCTTTATTCTTCGGCTTGGTTTTGGGTCGATTTTTGGGTTTTATCAATGACGTTTCACATGGTAGAAGAAATTAAAATATAACGCAGGTTACTTATATAGGTAACAGAGAGTAAAATAGTAGATTGAATTTTAAACAAATGCATGATTGGTTATTTTGATTAAGAAACAGCTATTGATATTGCACATGCCACTTAACACTTACCTGCACATGACACTTAACCTTTAAGTTCCACTAAATTTACATTTTGTCCTGTTTAATCCTTTAACCAACATTTAACAATCTGGTCCTAAACGATTTACGTCCTCTAGTTTTGAATTGTTAGTTAAATAATTAAATTAATATAATAATAATTTATTTGAATTGAATTAGATTATTTTATTTTATTTTCTTGTATGTAGGCCAAAAATACTTTACTTTTATTTTTTTTAGGATTTTTTTATGTTACATAGTTATACTGTATAAACTTTTCATCTGATACTTTTTGCACTCAAGGAAGGTTGTTCCTATGAAATTATTATTGTCCAAAAATTTATTTTATACACAAATGCATATTAGCACATGCATGATTTGACTTTTAGATATACAGGGATTCAGGGAAAGACCTGAATAAAGGTTATTTGCATCTCAAACTCAAAACTATACTGTTTCTGATATTGGCATGCATTAATTTCTCCTTAATTAATTGTAGGGCTGATGAGGAACCTGTTGATCAGAAGAAGTATTTTGAGGACTCTTGCAAGCCTAAATGTGTGAAACCCCTCCTTGAATATGAGGTGAAGTATTTATCCATTTACACATATCTATGTAATGTATGTATTGATGTTCTTGACTGTATGCTTTCCTTTTGTTTCTTGAATGTTATGTATATCTTGCTTGAATTAAATGGGTTCCTTCCTGCTAATGAAACAATAGTCAACTTTCAAAAGCTACAATGTCTTATGCTTCCTTGTATATCTTACTGAAGCATCCTACTTTGTAAATGTATGTAAATTGAGCATGTATTTATGGCAGGTAAGCTCATTCAATATCTTATTTGGTACTTTCTTTAGCTCTTGTCACTTTAGCACCTGCTGACCTCTATTCTTAAAACTGCATGCTTCAAAAATATTGCTCAGTTTATATTCTAGTGAATTAATAAATCTAGAATTCCGACAAAAAAAATAGATTTAGAATGTACAACTTAGATTGTTCAGATTTATGTTAGCTTCGTAAATATTATTTAATAGAAATAGCTTTGACAGATTTTGGATGCACTATTTTTATTCTCGAGTGTGTTCCCCTTAATTTAGTGTTGAAGAGTGGGACTATTTGAACGGTGCTTCATAGTTTGGAGCTGGAAGTTTATGTCACAGTTAAAATAGCTAAAAACAAGGCTGTCTTTGCCTGTTGAGTCATAAAAATAAATTATGTGGCAAGTGTATTGCATAAAGAAAACAATGCTCGTATCTTTAGGAATCAAATGGCGTAATAGCTAGACGAAGTTGTTTAAATTAAGACTTGACTTGACTGCAGAGTGAAAAATGGATCATGATGCTATGTTTTTGGGTAATTTTAGAATATGGAAAATCAGTAAAACTTTGGAATGTAGAATTATTATGAATTGAACAGCTGATTCATTTTTTCTGAAGCTAATTCATTTTTTCTGAAGCTAATTCTTACTACTACATCACAACAATGCAGTGACTGGACAATTATTGTGCTCGAGGGTTATATTTTGACTCACTAATCTGCTTGTGACAGGCATGCGTTAAGAGGATTAGAGGTGATGAAACTGGGCACAAGCACTGCACAGGACAGTACTTTGACTATTGGTCCTGTGTTGATAAATGTGTAAGTATAAGCCTCTCGCATTCAAAGGTGTACCAACATTCTTGGTATGTCCAGCTAGCTAAAATTGGCATTTCTCAATGCAGGTTGCGCTAAAGCTTTTCTCAAAACTTAAGTAAATGGAGAGGCCATTGCAGTTCCTCTTCGATTCTGTTTGTAGTCTTTGCAACATCAGGTGAATTTTGTCATATGTTTAGTTGGGGATGCTCGACGCAGCCCATTTCTATTGATTGTGAAACATTTTGATCTGGAATAAATCAAGATATCTGGAATTGGTGACTTGAATTCATTATGTTAAAGTTTTATGATGGGATTAATGACCACATCGAGAGCGATTATTTCAGAAGCGTGAAATAATATTTTTACTGGGATCATATTTTAGCAAATTTGTCTATAAGTTTTTGGTTTCATCCTTATAGTCTGTCTTCAAGAATGAATGAAGTTTAGGAAGAATGCCAATTTATTGCTAGTGAGATCATATATTGTGTATGGCTCATGATTTGAATAATTACTGGCATGAATTAACAGATTTAGTCTAGCGTTGAGTTATTATTTCTCAACTTCAAAGCAGAACACTAATAATACATATTAATTCTTGCTAATTTCTGTTAACATCTAACCTAGAGCATGTTTATCTCTAATAAAAAAAAACCTGCAGTATAGTTAATTCCCAGCATTCTTTTTTCTGTGTATATAAAGTATGAACAATTATTAATGTTTAAAATGTATGATAAAATTCAAAATCTAATTAAAAGAGAAAAATAAAAATAACTTCATTGCCTTTGTACATAAATACTAGTAATAAGTATTCTTATTTTACTTTTGTTTAAAAAATAAAAATAGCTTGCAGAAAAAGAAAAAGATTTCCAAAAAAAGAAAATCGTCATAGAATTAGAAATAGAGATAGTGCCAAATAATAAACAATTTCATTAGTGAAGATGATTATGAGGAAACTGCAGCATTTGGAGCATAACAATTAGATGAAGAGGAAATTATAGTGTTTGAAGCAGAGTATTTAGAACAATTGGTAGAGAAATTTGAAAAAGAAGATGATAATGAAGAAATTGCAGCCTATAAAGCAGAACAATTAGAATAAATACGAGAAGAAGCTGAAGAAGAAAATGAAGGATTTATATAGAGAGAAGAAATAGAAATGGGAGAAGATTAGATGAAGTTAGAAAGGAAGATGAGAAACAAATATTTTAATGTATTTCAAGAAAATGAAATCAATCCACAATAACAAATGACGGCGAAATAGAGGAAGTTGAATTAGAGGATGACTCTGAAAAATCAATGGTTGAATAAAAATGACAGTAACACTAGTGAAAAAATAAGGCCTGTTTAGATAAATACCTATAAGAAATTAAAATATTCTCAAAAATACAACGTTAAAGTTTGTTTTTGAAAAATAAAATTTATATTTATTTCTTTTTGTAAAAATGACTTTTGTTATTTTCAAAAATATTTTTTTATTCTCAAAAATACAGTTTTGGTTAACCAGCGGTATACTAAAAAATAATTTGTGTTTTAAATGTATGATTTAAGTTTACTAAAAAATTATTAACAATATACTAAAAATTAATTAACTATAAGTTCACGGTTCACTAACGGTATTCTAAAACAAAATTATTAATTTTTTTAGAAGTACGGTTTATTTAAAATACACAATTTAAGTTTAACAGCGGTTTACCAACGATTTACTAACCATATATATTCAAAATAAAAATTATTACAAGTTTACCAACATTTAACCCAACGTTTACTAACAATGTACTAAAAACAAGATTATTGGTGTAGCATTAGCAACTCATTGGTTAACCAACAACAAAACCATTATAGATACGCAAGTGAAAGAATCGGGATAATGTTAAAAAAAATCACGAACTTCATATGTATTTTTCATTTTAATCACGCAGTTTAAATTTTTTCATTTTCATACATGAACTACCACTTTTTCCCAAATTCATACACGATGTTGAGGTATCACGGCTCAATTGGTGTAATTTGCTGAGGTGAAGGTCATTTTATACTTGCCACCTCACCGCCGTGTATGAATTTGGGTAAAAATGGTAATTCGTATATGAAAATGACAAAATTTAAAATGCGTGATAAAAATGAAGAAACA
Organism: Mercurialis annua; assembly: GCF_937616625.2. Taxonomy (NCBI): domain Eukaryota; kingdom Viridiplantae; phylum Streptophyta; class Magnoliopsida; order Malpighiales; family Euphorbiaceae; genus Mercurialis; species Mercurialis annua. The sequence continues at coordinate 69,982,198 of NC_065570.1, forward strand.
TGTAAAGTTCGTAATTGTTTTTGACATTAACTCAAAAAAAATCACATTAGAAAATCAAAAGCATCATTGCAGAACAACCAACTGTTTACCCAAAGGTTAACTATTGATTAACCAATACCCAAAGTTTGTTTTTAAAAAATATAATTTGTACTTTTTTTTTTGCAAAAATGACTTTTGTTATTCCCAAAAATATTTTTTTTAATCTCAAAAATACGATTTTGGTTAACCAGCGGTATACTAACAGGTTACTAACGATATACTAAAAAATAATTTATGTTTTAAATGCATAATTTAAGTTTACTAAAAAATTATTAAGGATATACTAAAAATTAATTGACTATAAGTTTATCAGCGGCTTACTCACAGTTCACTAACGGTATTTTAAAACAATTTTTTTTTAAAAGTACGGTTTGTTTAATATATACAATTCAAGTCTAAAACTGTATACATAATTCTTTTTAAAATAACAAGATAAATAAGTAGAAATAAGAACTTTTATAGATTATGCGTACTAGAGAAGATAACATGAGAATCGAGATTATAATAAGAAGTCTCTACTTTCTAAATCTCCAAAAAAATCATGGATGAATAAAAATGATACTATGTTCAAAACTAAACACACTAGTAGAAAGAGAAATGCTTCATGCGAAGAATAGCTCGGTGATTGAAGCATAAATGACCCGTAGTTGGTGTACACAAAAATTCCTAAAAAGTTGAATTAAAGTCCGCACTGCTGCCATGATTACTATAGTCAGTCGGGTGGCTTTCATAATGCAATATCGATTGTAGATGGCTGTCAATTTTCCGTCTTAAAATTTATATTTTTCATAACTCTAAATTTTTTGCATTTTTTATTAATTGGGATGAAACTTTTTTTATAACTCTTATTATAAGTTAGACAATATCTTTAAAATTTAATCGTAATGGATAGAACAACCAAATGTTTGGATTTAGAAAAATGAAACTTGAAATTTTGAAAACAATTGCAATAAAATCTTTCATATTTGATATAATTATGGAAATTAAAAGATTTGGTCGTAATTGATAAAGAATACAAAGATTTAAATTATAAAAATAATTAAGTCTATTTTTATCATAAAAAGTATTTATATGTGTTTTTATTTAAACGAATACTCAAATCTCATTAATTAAATAAGATAAGTGAATAAAAAAACCACTTAAAAATTTATTTTCATCATTTCATTATCATAAGAGTTGTTTATATTAAAATGTTTATAATATTGGTAATAATTAAATACTTCATGATAATGATACATTTATTTTATGATCATTGGCTAGCAATATGTTTTGTCATAATTTCTTTTTAATGAATAAAAAAATCACAAACTTTATATGTTTTTTTCATTTTAATTACGCGGTTTAAATTTTATCATTTTCATGCACGCACAAACACTTTTCTTCAAATTCATATACGGTGTTGAGGTGTCACGGCTCCATTGGTGTAATTCGCTGTGGTGAATGTTATTTTACACTAATGAATGAGTGTCATCTCAGCGCCGTGTATGAATTTGGAAAAAAATGATAGTTCGTGCATAAAATAGAATTTAAACTGTGTGATTAAAATGAAAAAATATATAAAATTTGTTATTTTTTTGACATTAGTCCAAAAAATTAATATTTCATTATAATTCAATTGGATAAAACTATTTAATCTCCCAAATTTTGTCAACTTACCTAAGCCCCCCCCCCCCCCCCCCCTCCTGATTACAACTCGTCAATTGCCAAACGGAAGACAAGAAAAGATTGATTTATGGCTAATTGGCTCTATGCTGATGATCATAGTCAAAATGTACACTCAACCCCACCTTCAAGTCTAGTCTGTATCACTGCCAATCGGAGCTTGCTACCTAATGTAACAAAATATATTCCGATCGCTAACTTTACCTAAACTTTTCCAAAAAACATAAACTTTACATAAAGAGGAGTGAAAGGTTATTTGACTCTTCTTTTGGCTTTGCTCTTCGTATATATTTGAGAGTTTTAAATGACTACATAATCCAAAATTATATATCGGAAATTTGGGATTATTTCAAAAACTATTAGTTGATTTTGTCTTTCGTTCCAAACCGTTCATAAATTTTAATTCGTAGTAACATATGTAGTTGTTCTTAAATTTTTATTTAATAATTTAAGTCAGTGATCTTTTTATAATAAAAAATATAAATCAGTGACTTTTTTGTAATTCATAAAAAGTTTAGTGTTCTTTTTATAACAACTTTAGCGTGAAAACGATGCGTTTTATATGGGTGACATCCCTTTGTAACTAAAGGTATAGTTCAGTGACCATTTTGGAACAAAATGAAGTTTAGTGATCATTATGTAATTTGCGGTAACTCTAGTGACCTAGGGAGTTTAATATCCTATAGTTGTTCTTAAATTTTTATTTAATAATTTAGTTGTCTCTGCTGTTTTTAACTCCGTTAATTTTTTATAATGCGCCTAATTTAGTAGTTCATTTGACGATTAAATCTCTAAATTTTTATCACTTGTTATTATGTTAAACAATCAATTTTGTTTAGATTTATGAATTTTGAAAAACCTGGGAATTTTATAGAATTTATGAATTTTGTTCATTTAGAATATATTTAATCTATTAAGTGTCTCATAAATAGCGTACTGTAACGGAAAATAAATTAAATACGCACATGATATTATTAGTCAAAACGAAGAATCAAGAGATCTCTAATTTAGAATATTCTTCTAAAGATACTTATAATTAAATGAACATTATCATTTTTTATTTTTTGGAATATGATTAGTGGTTAGTATTATATAGTTTTTCAGATAAACTACAATTTTTTTAGGTGGAAGCATTGATAGAATTAATTAAATAAAAAGGTCTAGTGCTCTCATTAGTGCCCTATATGATCTTGATAACCCAGAAACAAAGTTCATTAATCAACTACTCTCACAGTCGGATGGAAGTTAATTATCCACTCCTTTTTTGACGTACACTTTAAAAAATGAGGTGTTATTTTAATTTTTTTATAGAGTTTGATAAATTTATACTTTTAAAATGGATTTTTAGTTTAGAATATAAATTTAATGAAAAATAAAAAGCTTAATTACTTAAAAACCACTCACCTTATAATTTTTTTTCATTTATACCACGACCTAGGAAATTTTTTAATTGTACCTTATTTTCGATTTTTATGTTTCGTTTGTACCACAAGAGTAATTTTTTTAATAATTTAATTAATTTAAAGATGAAAATATTAAAAACAAGATACATAAATGATTAATATTAACGTTTTATTAGAATATATGTTAAAAATGAAAGACTAATTTAAACTTTTTTTTAAAAGAAAATAGGTCAATTCAACTCATTAGGGTAGAGATGAAACATAAAAATCAAAAATAGGGTACAATTAAAAAATTTCCTAGATCATGGTATAAATGAAAAAAAGTTATAAGATGGGTGGTTTTTAAGTAATTAAGCCAAATAAAAATAAAAATCTGAAGCTAAGAGATACCAATATATTAAACAGTGTTTTTCTTTGGTCAAAGTATTAGACTGTTTATAAATGGATAAAATTATAAGATTTTGACCGTGTAATGATTACAAAAATTCAGTTCTTCTAAGAAATGTAATCGACATTTATAATTTTTCTAAGTCAAGTTAATTTAAAAAGCTGACATTAATCTAGTCTAATATATATATTACAATTGAAAATACTAAGAAATAAGAATACATATCAATCGAACCATAAATAAAAATAAGATAGAATTAAATTAAATTAAATAAAAAAGTAAAATTTGCATTTTTAAGATCATTATGCCAAAATTTAAACAATAAGCTGGTAAGAGATCTCCAAACAATGCTAAAATGACTTGCAATAGTATAATTTAACATAGAATATTAATATCCGACTCTAATGTAGTGCAATAATTTGTGCTAAATTTAGCATATGTTATATTTGCAGCCAAATTTAACACCGACTATAGCATATGTTATATTATAGCATATAATAGCAATTCATTTTAATTGCAATTTTATCATGATTATTTTTTTTGCATTTTTTTTACTTTTCTTTAGTTTAAATTGTGTGCTTTCTCTTTTTAATCTTTTGATCTCGGTCGATTGATTTTTTTAATAGTAATTCATACGCCAATATAATAAAAATATATAAATCCATTTATTTTTATATAGATCATTGATTCTCTTAGTTATTTTTATTAAAAAGCTCTTTATTATATCAAAGAAGAAAAAAATGTGCATCAACAAAATTCTAAAATAAATAATAGAAAAGAATTATCCAATAACAAAAGAAAATAATAAATACTATCATATTAAGTAATTTTAATTTATTTTTAAAATATTTTGTATTCAAAAAAAATTAAAATGCTAGATTAACTATAAAATTACTATTTAATTATACTAAATTTAACATATAAAACTGCATCAATGTTCCATCCAACATTGTTTTTAAAGCCAATATTTTTGCTCAACATCCACATGAAGAAAGACGAAAAAATAAAGAATAGTCACTGGATAGTGCATTAATGAAAGAAAATGGGAAGCAAGTTTGAGTGGGACAATCCAAAGTCCATTATTATGAATATTTGGTTGATTAATAAAATAATGGAGGATGGTGGCATTCTTGTGGAAACCACACTCCTCCTTATTTTTTACTCCTCTTTTCCTCCTCAACAAACTAGTGCTCTCCAATTCAGCAATCCAATTTCAGATTTCTTTTGGGAGTATTTAATAAAATGTACTCCCTCCGTTCTTTTTTAATTGTCTATTTACTTAATTTTATTTATCTACAAATAGTTGTCCATTTAGTAATTTCATGTGATATTAGCTACTTATCTTCCAAGTTTACCCATCCCTAATAAATGACCCTATGTTTTAATTTAAAAGGCATTTATTAACTAATAGGGCTATATTAGTATTTTTCTTTATAAATTAAGACAAAAGAAGCACTATCTTGGTATGTGCAATATTGGCTAAATGGACAACTAAAAAAGAACGGAGGTAGTACTACTTAAATAATGATATTTTGACTTTTCGATATTTAAAATCCATAATCTCTGTCTGTTAGAAATATGTCAAAACATTATTTGTTCTAATCCAGTAGAAATTAATGTAACGTGTCAATTTATCTTGGACTAAGAATTAAGATCCTATTGAAAGGGGAAAAAATTAAATTAAAATCATATTAAGAGAAGTATTCTTATTTTCTCTAAATATTACTTATGTTAGATAATTAGGGTTAATGTGTTTTTTTTTTCAAACTTTGAGAGGCAGTAAATTGTATCTTAGCATTTTTGTTATTGTTGAGACTTTAGGCAATATTCGAGCGTTAATTTGAATATTTCTTCTATTGGAAAGTTTTTTTATTTACCAGATATATTCGTTTTATTCTCATCTCAACAGTATATACAGTTCATGGGATATGAAAACTGTAAATAAACAAGTATGAAAGCGTATAGACAGGTTTGACCCGCATATGACTCGATCTGGACTGTCATTTGAGGCAAGTAGCAGGTACTCCTAAACATACATCTAACCTAAGAGGTTTCTAGCAAATAGCATAAGTCTGTCTGGTCTGGATTTTACATGCACAAAGCCTAAACCGGATGTAAACGTTTGATTTGATTGATTTTATTAGGTCATCATGAAAAACCTATACAACCGTTACTACTTTTTCGTGGTAGTCCTAAGATATCTAAGTGACTGGCTGAATTTGCATTATTTAGCTAATTTATGTGATTAGTCCTTTAACCGGTTAATTTGATGTGCTATTTGGAAAGCGGTAAACAATACTGGTATGCTCAGGGCAGTTTGATATACATATAAGGTTAGAGATACTTTTTAACCTCGTTGACTTTGAGTGCCTAGCACTCGCACGGGTTTTGACCATCGGTTTGGTCGGAATGGGCTCTCGGGCAGATCACGAGATTTGTGCGTGTCGTTGATCCGGTTCCACTGGTTTGATTCAGAGCTGGTTCCGAAATTGGATTAACCCGGATTGTCTCTGAAAGTTGTTGGTTTGTTGGGTCTCGGGCTCATGGCCCCAGTATATACACTATGTTACATTCTGGAACTTCTAAGTCTATTTCACATCGGGTTTGGCCCGTTACAAAGCAGGAACATGAAGTGCATAAAAAATAGTAAATCTGGGTCTAAACGGAATCTAATTCCGAGCTCAAACGAGGGTGTTTTAGGAATGAAAACTGGTGTGATTTGATGTGTGTGTGTATTGTTGGTTCGGCCAGGGTAGGGTTATTCCTAGAGTTTCTATGCTTTTTCCGGTGTTTAATTGCTACCCTTCTGCTAGGCTAGCTAGCAGAGGTATTTATAGGGGTGAAAACTAACCTAGAATTTTCTAGAGATTAACTTAATTTTAAATTACTATTTACCTAGTTAGATTTTGTTTTAAACTTAAAGAAGTGTTAAGTGATAGATTATTAGGATTAGGATTAGGTTTAAATTATTTACTTTAGATTTTTACATATTAAATTTGTATTAATTAATTAATTAATTAATTAATTAAGTGATAATTGTATTTAAAAGCGTTATTTGGTGCCCGAAAGTATTAAAAACGACTCTTGGAACCCTATGAGTTTGGGTATGGTCAATTTCAGTCCATAAAACTTGTAAATTGGCCCATAAACTTCTAAGACATTGCAATTATTCCAATTTTTAGACTTAGCCTACAATCTCTTTGGCTTTTTATGGGCTATTTATGCCTAATTATGTTTTAATCCTCCAAGTTTAGAGCTGTGCATAGATTACGCTTACTTGGATTCCAAGAAGCAAATCTGTAGCTCGTCATCCGGACGGATTTCTCTGGAAATCATCATTGGACGTTTTAGTCCATTATCACTTTTTACCTGTCCGATAAAAATAGGTGTCTACATATACATCTTATGCCGCGAGTATAAACATCCAATTTATTATAAAAAAATGGGGGTTTATCGTCAATGAATAAAGCTTACGACATTTCCAAACAAACTCATTTTAGAAAGAACGATAAAAAAAAAAGACGGCTAGAATTTTTAGTTAGTATGAGAGGGAGTAATTAAGCTATATTTGATTTATGAAATAAAAAGGGACATACATTCATAGTTCAAATTCAAAAAAGTAAGAGTAATTTTTATGATTTTTTTTAATTTTTGTAGCATAAATATTCTCTCAAAATTAAAATATAACTTTATATTCTTTTGAAATAACTATTATATTTCATTTATATTATATATCCCGAATCAAATATAATTTTAGATCTCGCTTGGTTCGTTTTATAGCAATTCCTGGGAAATTAATTTCCCGGGAAGTATAGTTCCTGGGAAGTTAACTTCCTAGGAAGTTGATAAATATTGCTTGTTTTGATTTTTACTTTCCAGGAAGTACGAAATTAATTTTTAATTAAAAGACAAATATGTCCTTTGATAAATTATATATTATTAAACAAATAAATATTTTTTTAAATCGAGCAATAAAAAATTTAATTTTTACTTATTAATTCTTATTTTACGATTCAAGTACTATTTGAGAGAGTTTTTAAATATTATTTCATAATATAGGTATATTTTTTGAAATGAATAAAAATATTTTTTATATAAATTTAAAAAAAAAAAGTTAAGGTTAAATTAGAAAAATAAAACAAAAGTGTTAGGGAAGTTCTACTTCCTTGAATTTTGCTAGGGAAGTTACTTTCCTAGTTAAAGGGAAGTCAAACATCCAACTTTCCGGGAAGTAGAACGTATAAATTGAACCAAGAAAAAAAAATTGCTACTTTCCATAATATACAACTTCCCTAATCTATTTACCCCCAACCAAATGAGCCTTAGAGTCTGGGATTCTTTTATCAAAATTGAAGCAATAAATAGACTTTATCTAGGAAAAAAAATTGAGTTAACTGAATTAATTTTTTATATATTAATATAAATATCTACCAACAACTATAGTCTGTCTATCAAATATATGATGATTTTACAATTTTATCAATTTAGTTTTTCTTTTTTTAAGTGATTCTATATATATTCATGTTTAGAGTGGAGCTGACGTAATGTAATGTTGTATATGTCAAGTAGTATAAGTTTTATGCACGTTAAGTATAATTTTGCACTATGTCAGTTTTAAACGAGTTGTAGCATATTTGACAAAAATTGAAAAATAATGGATTGAACTAGTAAAATTTAAAAACTGTAATATATTTAGCAAAGGAGGTATAGTTGTGTTAAATTCATTTTGTCTATTTTTTTTTGTCGTAATCATTAGCATTTGTGAAGAGAATTGATCTCACAATTTTAGATTTGCATTGAACATTATTGATTGGGTATCTAAAATACAATATTTGCACATAAACGTGACAATCACTTCAACATTATTTCACTAAAATTAATTTTACACTAAAATATTATATTATATTTTATTTTAGGGTATAAACTGTAAAGTAGTATAGGGCATTATCAGAGCAGGAAAAAAAGAACATAGGATCAGTATCAATACCACTTGATGAGCAAATATTTTGATTTGAGAATTACGTTTTAAAATTTACCTTGTTGTTTATGGTATAATTTTATTACAAATTTAAAACCGATCAGCATTATCCCGCACTATAATTGTTTTGTCGGATAACTTGTAGTATAGTAAACAAATCTCTCTATTTGTTTTTGAACAATAAAAGGCCAAAAGCTCTAAAGAGACACCATACAAATTTAGCATGAAAATATAACACAAAATCAGCAATAGATAAAAGAAGAAAAATTCACAATTTACTGATGGATTAACAAAAAAATTATAATCACAATTTGAAATAGTTGAATTCTTTTCTATATGAAATATTTTTTGATATAATTTGAATTTTCCAATAAAAGTTTAAATTTTATTAAATATTCTGTACTTTGATCCAAATACTAAATTTATTTGAAAATATTCTTTAAGTACATAAAATTTTCTAATAGATTAATAAGAACATTAATTAAGAGATAATTAATTAGTAAGAGTATATAAAAATAAGGCACAACTATTTTGCAAATCTAATATTTACATGTTTTGTCAATTACGACCAAACTTTTTAATATTTATAATTTTGTCCAATTTAAAAGTTTTTTTTTTTTTACAATTGTGTTTAAAACTTTAGATTTTATTTTTTAAATCCATACTTTTTTTTTATCATTTATCAATTTCGATCAGATTTAAAAATATCATCTAACTTCTAAAAAGAGTTTCTATAAGTTTGGTCAGAATTACTAAAAGACGCAAAGATTTGAATTTAAGAAATAAAATTCAAAGTCTTGGACATAATTGCAAAAAAAGTCTTTTAAATTGGACATAATTAAAAAAAATTAAAAAAGTTAGTCATAATTGATAAAAGACACAATGGTTTAAATTTAAAAAATAACCTAAAAATGAAGTATTGTTCTAATCAATTAAAACTGCTAAATTATCCTCATTAGCAAATATTGCTACCTGCCTACCTCATCCATTGTATCTGTAATTGAATCTAATCAATATCTGATTTTATACTTCTACCAGCTAACCCAATTAAGTGGAAGATTAGCATTTTTGTGTGCGTAAGATGGCTGAATTAAATGTACGAGTTTCTATTAGTAGTAATTGAATTTCAAGACTCTTTCAAACTAGAGTCTCCCTCTCCCCTTTATAAACTTTAAAAAAACATAAGATTAGTTATGATTTATTTAATAAAAAAATTAAAATCCGGCCACGATTAAAATAATTAACCGGGCAGAATGATCAATGATGATTCACAATGACATAACTGATAATATAAATAAAATAAAAGGCTTGAAAAAAGCATGAAATTTTCCTTTTAATTCACAAATATATGTAATTGATAAGAGAGTTGTTTTCTTATTTTGTCTTTGTTCAACAAATGTACATATATATATAGTCATGCTTTAGTCATGACTAATGAGCTTCTGGTCTGGTATAACTGCCTTAAAGCAAATCTTTTTTATATATATATATCGATTATATTTAGAATGATTTTATATATTGTTTTCAGGTTCTTCATTAATTAGTAAATCTCAACATTTGATTAAACTAGCAACCAAAACCATAATCTTTCTGTCATCTCTTTAATTACTTACTAATTCCATCTCTTTTCATTTCTGTTTGCCATTTATTAAGAACTTTGTTTTTTCCATCTTTTCAATAAAAATGGACAGAGTATTAAACATTTTCAACTTTTATTTTAAATCCAACCAAAAGTTTTAATTTTCACATTTTTATTCTAATTTTAAATATTGACAGCAATTGTATACATGTGAAGTTGTGCATTAAAATTGTTTTTAGAAATTAAATGTTAAACAATACAGAAATAAGGTTTTGAAATAAAATGTTAAACAATAAGAAATTACATATATAAATTTCAGTAATTCATCAATTAAATTACTAAAAGTGTAATTTAACAATTTTTGAAATTAGCTAAATTACAATTAACTTTGGAAATCGGCCTAAAATTATTTTAATTAAAATTTTGCTTAAATTTGTAAAAGAACAAAAAGATTTGTTTTTGTTTGGACCATAAGGCCTTTAAATTTTAGTTTTTCAGGACGGTAGACTGTAAGGACATGTATTCAATATAAACCGAACCGAATTAAAATTTTATATTTTTTACACTAAATAAATTTATAAAAGAATTTATTTTTTTCAAATGAACTGAACCAAACTAGTCGATTTAGTTTGTTTTTCATTTGATCTGTTTCCTTTCCATCAATATCTTAATCGTAACAAGGTTGTCGTATCTAATTAACAACCTAAGATAACGGGAATCTAAGGTAAGAAAAATGCAATCAATATTTTTTTTATGTCTGTGAGTTTTAGCTCAAGTGGCATATACATTAGGTATGATTCTCTTAAAGTTTTAGAATCGAGTATTCCAAAAAGTGCTAAAATCTTTGTTTTCGGTTGTAAACTTGTAATACAAAATAGAATAAGAAAAAAAATTATTGTTTTTCTTTTATTTAAATAGTAACACTGTCAATTTTAAAACGTTGTTTCTGGAAAAACTTTTTTCCTCCCTTCTCTCTCTGTGTTTTTAATCGTCATTTACTTTTTATAGTTATTTTTGGTTTAACCTATTTTAAAATTCATGTACTTTCTATTTTTTTTATTTCGTTCTTAGACGTTTTTATATTATTTTACTGAGTCTATATTTTTTTAAAATAGTTTTATATAGTCCTTCTATTTCTTTAATCCTTATACTTTAAAAAACAGTTTTACTTGATTTTTGAGAGTCCACTTTTGTCCGCCCTTCTATCTCTGTGTGTTTGATCCTCATATTTTCTAAAACAGTTTTATGAATATCTTTTAATTATCACATTTCACCATTTTGTTAACAGAAGGTCCTCATAAGACTGTTTTAGAAAATACAAGGACCAAGTAAAAAAAATTCTTAAGGACAAAATAAAAATGCAAATTACAAGGACATTATGGTAGATTTTGCCTTATTTTTTTGCTATAACTAAATTGGTGCTGAATTATTTTCAAAACTGTCGTATTTTAGACTTTTATGCTCCAATAGAAATCAAATTTTACCTAATAAGGTAATTCCTAATTTTCATTACAATTTAGTTTCTTTTCTGAAAAAATAAACGATATAGTTGCCTAATTTTATTATTAACTATAAAAATATATCTACCTTACCTATTAATGAATGCTTGAAAAAGAATAATATTTGTTCTTCTAATTATTCCTTTAACATCATTTTCCTTGTACTTATGCATATATCACTGGCATTTCGAATTGTTTGACAATATACAATCAAGAAATTTGGTATGACTTTACCTGACTATTTTACTTTCATGATCAACTCTAAACAAAAACAGTATATGCATTGTTGAGTCACCAACTTTGTAATCAATCAAATCTCTTCTACACCAATTAAAAACTCGGACTATCCCTAAAAAAAAACAAATTAAAAACTCGGACTAAATTGTTTGGCTTTAAAACTTTTCAATTGAAATTGTACTATAATAATATACTGCTTTGAATTGAAATACAAAATATTATTTTTAAAGAATATTTTTGTCAATTTATTTATAATTATGGATTTATACACTCATTTTACCTTTAGACAACTCAAGTCAAAAATCAGCTCTATTTTTTGAGAAATTCTTATGATGTATTCTTTATTATTATTACAGATATGAAAAAGTTTATTGGGCATGCCCCACTCTTGCCTCCACCAAATTAAAGGCTTCTTCACTCTATAAATACCATTGTTGAAGGCGTGTGTCCTCCTCACTTCTCCATTATCTTCTCCCTCACATTAATAATATAATATTCTCTATCTTATAACAATATTCTTATATTTATCATTTCTTCCATGGCAAGCAATCAAGCAGTTATATCACTAAACAACACCAAATTTCCTCTTGCCATATCCAATAATAATGATCTCGAGCACCCATCAGCAACAACAACAACAAACCTAGAGCTCGAATCGAAAGACGTTGAATTCGACTACTCAAAACGAGCACAGTGGCTCAGAGCAGCTGTTCTCGGTGCAAACGACGGTTTAGTATCAACTGCATCACTGATGATGGGCGTTGGTGCTGTTAAACAAGATATCAAGGTCATGATACTAACCGGGTTCGCCGGTTTAGTAGCCGGCGCTTGTAGTATGGCGATCGGTGAGTTTGTGTCTGTGTATTCTCAGTTAGATATAGAACTAGGGCAAATGAAGAGAGACAAAGAGAGGGGAATAATAAAAGAAGAAAATGAAAATGAAGGAGAGAGGGAACATTTACCAAACCCATTACAAGCAGCAGCTGCATCAGCACTTGCATTTTCAGTGGGTGCAATGGTTCCATTATTAGCTGCTTCTTTCATTAGAGATTATAAACTCAGACTCGGAGTTGTGGCTGCAGCGGTGAGTTTGGCTTTGGTTATATTTGGATGGCTCGGAGCTGTCTTGGGTAAGGCTCCTGTGGTTAAATCTTCTATTAGGGTTTTGGTTGGAGGGTTAATGGCTATGGCTATAACCTTTGGTCTAACCAAGTTGATTGGGTCAAGCGCACTTTAATTTCACCAAATTCAAAAATATTTGCATAATTATTTCAACCTTTAACGTAAATTTCATCACGATATCAATGATCAGAATTATAATATATAGTTTAATTATAATTACTTTTATTTCTTTTTTTGGTATATTGGGTGGGAGTTGTGTGTATTCTTGAAGAATGTCAGTGGGTTACCTTTAATATATAGTTTTTTTTGCGTATTATATGCGGGGTGACATGTGCATGGAAAGAAGTTTGGGTTTGATATAAGATGGAAGAAGAAGCCAATTAAACTGTGATATGAGAAGAGAAGTGATGAGTAGCCTTTATTTGTATTTTTTAAGCTTTGTATGTTTCTTCTTTATATAGAAATAAAATTTCTCATTGTTACAGAAAATGATTTCCTCTTTTAATGTTCTAGCTATATGTATATATTTATCTCTTTTACAGCCAGATGTGAAAATTATAATATTCAGTTGATACGATGCTCTTTAATTTAAATAAGCTAATTTTTTTGGTCTAATGGTAAAAAAAACTCAAACCTTTACGACTTGTTGCAATTATATCCAAACCTTTTAATTTTCGCAATAATATCCAAACCTTTTAATTTTTGCAATAATAAACAATTTTAGAAAAAAATTTTATATAACTTTATCAAATTTTTTCTTCTAGTTATAGTTGATTCAATTAATAATTATTTAGTATCATTTTAATAAATAATTTTTTAATAAATATAAAAAAAACAATTCAATCAAAAAATAACAATAATATTTTCAACAGGATAACTATTGTATTAGCTCAAGAGCAATAGCAGCTATATTTTTATGATTAAAAAAACTAACGATCTGATATAGAAAATAATGCCTGTACATAGACCACTTAATTATAGATTTCTTACATACCATTAAAAAGGTGAAATACATAACTGTTGGAGTTATCCAATTCTTGATTCATCAATAAATTATACTGATTAATTTAAAATCAGAATAAAAATCTTAAAAAAGACCAAAAAAACCACATGAAAACAGCTGGGTTCTTCAAGAACCGGTGCCAGTGAAGCCCAAATCATCAAAATCTTGAGCAACCAGAATAAATACTATAAATAACAAACCATCTAAGAAGCACGGAAACTTCGACAAATTGCGTTTCCCGTTTCAGAAACGTTTCAGAAACCGGAAACGTTTCGGGCCGTTTTTGTAAATAATAAAAATTAAAATTATTATCCACAAATAAAAAAATTTAACTAGTTACCCATAAATTTTACATTCGCATTGCCCACAATACATCAAATATACTTATTTGTGTTGAATTATATTATATTTTTTATATATTTATAAAATTTTAAATATTTAGTATATTAAAATGAATTATTTTGTTAATTATCATAAATATTTAAATAATATTTTTATAAATATATCCCTACATTTTTGTTATTTACACGTTTTCCCCACGTTTCGTGTCCTTCATTTTGAAAAACTTTTGTTTTCCCGTGTCCGTTTCGTATCGTTTCCGTTTTCCGTTTCCGTTTCCATGCTACCTAGCAGACCATCATATAAACAATAAAATTGCATAAAAACCATACTAAAACAACTAAATCTCTAATCATAGAGACAATTTATTTTAAAAAGAAAACAAAAAATATAAATATACATAAATAAATTTCATACTTTAATTGGGAAAAAATACTAGAATACATCTTTATGGGTTTATATTGTTGAATACAATGACTTGGATTTGGCCCCGAGTCATATCCAATTTTGTGAATGGGTGAAGAGACCCATTTTTATTGAGCGCGCCGTCTGTCTTGATCAGGATGGTTGGCAAAAATGTTTCTAATGTCTTCATCGACACACATCCCTTGATTCAAGCCATGAACTATCATAGTAACGTTATATTACCGTTTTGATTATATTTTCTATATACCGTCTCTTCTTCCTCATTTGAGATACTCAATTTTTACAAGCCTTAAAATAGTTGCTTTATCATTTCCTCTAAAAACTGAATTTTGGAGCAACTATAGGAGGGTGTTACAAATCGATTTACAAAGTGCAGTGTCAATCGTAATAGCTGTTTTATCTTGGGGACAACGTGGTTGAAAGATTGTATAGCGCCACTAAAATTCCACTGGCCTTCATATAACACAAAACCAATAAATAAGAGATGTTCCCCATAAATAAAAAATGGAACTAGCCAAGGGTGTTACATTACACTGCTAATCTAAATGGTTCCTTGTCAATCAACGACGGCTATTATTGTAGCATTGTGGAAGGCTTATAATATTTATCATTAACTCGACCAATTTTTCATTTAGTGTTAACAAATTTTCCTAGTTTATGCATGACCCGAAGAAGGAACACCGGTGGAGGACAAGGACTATCATTCATATCATAAACAACGCTAGGTTTTAACTGTTAATTTGATTGAGAACATAAATATCAATTTAAACCAAAATTAATTAGAGATAATTATTATCACCCTTGTTGTAAGGTTAGGATTATTGTATGTTCCCTGCATTTCAAAAAAAGACTTAATTACTTTAATAACATGAATTTTAACGTGTTTTCCAATTAAAACACTAACTTTCAATTTAAACGATATAATACATGAACTATAATTTTTTACAATTAGAAACCCTGGTCAATTTTTGTCAAAAAAATATTGATGTGGGCAACGGATAAACACTATTTTGGTGTCCACGTCGACATATTTAATACGAAAAATTATTCGGCATTTTAAATTGCAAAAATACGAAAATTGGGGGTCCGATATTGTCAAAATTAATAGTTCGTACGAAAACTGCAAAACGCGTTAAAATTCTTAATTTTTAAAGAAATTAAATTTTTGAAAGATTATTATTCTCACTAAGTATCTAATTGTTATGGAAAAGCAATAATATTTTAGTTATTCGAACTCATGTGTGATAGTAATTATTCCAATTAATTGTGTGTGAGAGTGTGTTTACGAAACTCTGATATTATATATATAGTCGATGATCAAGGTATTATAACTAATGAAAAGCAAGAAATCATATGAAAAGCAATAAGTAAAATATGAAATGAAATGAAATACGAGATTAAAATAATAAATTAAATTATACAAACATGAAACAAAGATATGGATAGAAAATTAGGTAGAAGAGCTAGAATTGATTATCAGAAAGAAAATACTACAAAAGATTGTAATCAAAATAGATCAAACCAGAGAGTTATATTTTTACAGGATGTCTTTCTTTCTCGATCAATCACCTTTTTTTTATAGAAATCCTTCGAATTCGTTTCCGAACTTTCCTTTTGCTTATCATTTGTGAGCCTCGTGATGGAAGCCCCTATTGTTTCTCAGAATTATTATTTGAACAAAAATTTCCTACAAACATAGTTGTAGGAAACTCCTGCAACATGTCTTGAAATGTTGCCACGTATCATTTATAAAATGGTTACTTTAACATTTAATTTTGGTTAATTAACTAGTTGAGTTCAAGTACTAAACTGATTAATTAACCAGAATTAATATAAACCTAAACTAAAAGCACGTAAAATGTACAATGTGAGATTTTTTCTTTATTGGTATAAATTTTAATTAAAATTAAGGTACATAATTTTAAATACTATTAAACATCTAACTTAAAAATAATCTAAACTATAGAATCATATTTTTTTAAAATATCGTATTTAGTTAATTATGGTCCACTTCAATATCCTCCATAATTAGATAACAAAAAATGTACCAAATAATAGATTGTTTAATTTTGTGCTAACTTTTTTTCACCAAATATATTAATTTATACCATGTGATGCCGCGTCAATTTATCCAAAAATATTAATTTATACCAAGTATATTAATTGAGTTTTTTGTAAAATTTATTTTTCTATTCAATGTATATTATAAATGATATGAACAGTGTATGAGCACTAACAATGAGTTGTGCAGTTTGTAATTTTGAAATTATATAAAAGTTAAGTTAATAGACCAGTTTAGTACCTACACTTAACTGGTTAAATAACCAAAATTAAATGGTAGTACTATTTTATCAAGACGAAGTAAACAACGTGGCAGCATCTCAAGGCATGCTGCAGGAGTTTCCTGCTATTATGTTTGCAGGAAAATTTTGTTCTAAACATGTGAGTATTGTTTGCCTTCAGTAAGTGAAAATTAATCTGGATGTGTAAGATTTAAAAGTGTCAGTTTTGTAGTCAAGATTCTTTTAAAAATCTCATAAATACTTTTTTTATAGCGATAAAGCATGTGAGCCAACTGTCTTACATCAAAATATTTTAGTTTTTTTTACCGCTAACATTTTTATACTTTTTAAAAAAAATCTTGTAGCGCTTCACAAATAAGATGATTCCAAAACAAGCATTTACATTCTCATCACCTCCGTTGGACATAGATTCTGAATTTAAAATTGTTTGTCAATATTATGATCTATTTTGCCAAAGTTTGTTCATCGGGAGGGAAGAGACCTTTGTGCATTAACCCTATTCATGAATCATGCATAGATGACCAGTTAGATTAGCGAGTGTGTCATTCACGCAATATGTAAAGTAATTAAATGGACAAAAAAAATAAAGTGGTAATTTTCTGAAATACATATTTTGATAACTTATTTACACATTTACCTGTCAAATTTTGATTTTTCTTGTTTATTTTTTTTTATTTACAAAAAATATCTTTTTGTTTTTTTAATTTCAAAAATATCTTTTCTTCGATTTCCAATTTCATTTTTCGGTTTTTCGGTTCGGCCGACCAAACCGACTGACAGTTTTTTTATATAGTGTAAAATTAGTGTATATATAGTGTTAATTTTTATTTTTTTTTATATTTTTTTGAATTTTTTTTTATAGTGTAACAGTAGTGTATATATAGTGTGTTTATGGTGTTTATATAGTGTAAGATTTGTGTATAAGTAGTGTATATATAGTGTATTTTTAGTGTATTTATGGCGTTTTGTAGTGTTTTTTGTGGTTTACACCATGAAACACTGCAAATACACCATAAACACTGTAAATGCACTATAAATATACTAAAAAACGGCAGAAATACACTATATACACCAAAAATACACTAAAACATAAATATATTATAAAATTACTCCAAATGCACCATAAAACAATTTTTTCTTTACAAAATCAGTAGCAATAAACAAATATATGAATAAGAGAAGACAAAATAAATAATTATATGAATAATAGAACAATTTTATAAACAAAAAATTATAGATCTACAATAATTTATTTATAAAATATTTAAATCATTACAAAAAACCTAAAAAATTACATAAATCTAAAAACGAGTCGAGAAATTCATAGCGCGAACGGAAGAGACGAACGGAGGAAAAGACGAACAGAAAAACGACCGGAAATGACGAGAAATCCGTCGGAAGTAGATGAACGGAAACGCGACCGGAAAGACAAACGAAAAAGACGAACGAAAAAGTAATCAGAGGAGATAAACTGAAAATCAAATGAAAAAAAAGAAGAAAAGAAGAGAGAACTTTAAGAGAAAAGAGAGAGAAGAGAGAGAAAAAAAGATGGCTATGTAAAAATTTAACTTAAAATGAGACAAGGCTTCTTTATATAGTGAGTATTTTTGGTAAATAAGTTAGCTTATTAGGTAATGTAGGATAAAAGAAAAAAATGAGTTAAAATGGTGTAAATACTTTATCAAAAACAAGTATTTGGAAAATAATTCTAAAAATAAATGTAAGATAAAAAGAATATAGTTAATAATATAGTTTAAAAGTGGTAGTATAATTTAAGAGCTAAATTATATACTGAATTTTTATTTAATAGTAATAAGTGGATATTTATTTTGTAAAATATAAATTAGTATATCCTGGATGTAGAATGTGCAAAGTTGAGGGTAAGAATTTTTTTTACTACAGTTTAAATGCAAAATATTTGTGGTTATAAAATAAAATAAAATGAACTTTGATGGAACAAAGGTGGAATATCAAAAACTCTTAGTGAAAATTAGTAAAACCATTAGATATTGTGAAAAAAATAATAGGACTCGGAAATCAATTTCTTTCTTGCACAGCTTATGGTCTCTCAACATTAGAAATATGCATTCGGTTTGGACCTAATTAATTTCAAATTTGGTTCTTTAAACCAAATTAAAACATAACATAACTCAATTTTTTTTAATAGCATTGGATAAAATAATTAAAAAAATTATAACTCAAATCAAACAAACTAAATATCAGTTTGATTTAATTCATTTTTTGAACACTCGTAGACTCTTTGTCGCCATTTAACAAAAGCCTAATGCAGGTGTTAGTGATAATTTAGATTATCTTTAATTTTGTAATATATTTCATGTCTTGGAATAAATTACTTTTTTTTTTGAATTCATCAAATCTCATTAAATCGAATATGAAACAGTTACATTTGTAAGAAATTCGGGATAATTCGAAAACAAAACCCGATGACCTGACATGGAACAGACAACATGCTGTATGATTCGCAGACCTTACTTACGAAAATAAAAATAAATTATTAACTGTTTCTCTAATTAAGTGCAGTTTTCAATCAAACTTCGATCAAACTTCATCCATCACCCATCACCCGCAAACTCACATCATCCGATTCAACCACCACTTGATAACTCCTTCATAAAAAAGAGACAGCAAACCTTCCGCAGAGGAAGGATAACAAACCTTTCACAAAAAAAGGACAAAATAAAACATTCGCCGTTCAGTCAACAGCAAAATCAAACCATTGACGGCTGCCGGAGAAGAAACAATAAAAAAACTCTAGACGGCTAGGGTTTGTTTTGAGAGAAAAGAGAGGTTTAGGGTTTTTTTTTACTTTGTTATATGGAATAAATTACTTATTCGCCGTTCAGTCCACTCATGAGCTAGCAAGTTGATTAATTATTAAGATAATGTTGATCGTATAAAAAAAATTGATACAGTTTCCAAAAGTCAAAAATATCCGAGCTATCAAAATGGATGACTGATGTAGCAGAAATCACAACAAACAACAACATAAGTTAAGAGCTGACATTAATTATTAAATAATATCAGCAATTAATTTTTAAAATTTATTGATTCGATAATAAGAATAGTAAGAATTAGGCATCAACCGTTCATTGATTCTAAAAATACCGAAATTTAGAAAATAAACAATCACTTCTCAAAGTATCCAAAACTACTATCCAATAATTCATAAGGTTGTTTAAATAGTAAAATAAAATAAAACTCTTAAATTAGGCATAATAGAAAATAAAACAACAAATTTTAAAATCAGCTGTATTTCGAAATTTATCATTTTAAAAGTTTAAACGATGGAATTCAGTCCAAAAGTGTATGGGCTAACAGCAAAACTATTAAGTCTTGTTTATTGACTCGTTTCCGCTCCAATTAGATCTAAAAAATCATCTGATTCGTACAATTTTTGGTTTTTTCGCAAATTTTTGAAAATTTTATAATTTTCGATCCAACTTTTTTATAAATTCTGAATGCAACGAAAAAAAAGCCCGTTAAAGGAGTGTTTATCCCATACATTGGTTGTGCCATATCGTATTTATAACAAGTCAATGAGTATTTATGATAGAGAATTTTTTAATTATTATTTAACTTTTATTATTAATTTTTCTATGTAGCTAACGTATCACTGGTTTATTACACGGAATATTTTTTTTCCGTCAAAGAGGGTTGAAAAGTTGCATTAACTATGATCTCGATATTGAAAAAGATGGCAGGGTTTTTGACATTTCTGTGTCTCATAGACACAGAAATTCCCGTTTTGTGCCTCCTATCACCAGCCCGCTATCTCAGATAGCGGGCTGCAATTTTTTAGCACCAGCCCGCCATATGAGATGGCGGGCTGGTTGCTAATTACGGTGATTATATTAATCACCGTAATTAGCACCAGCCCGCCATCTCATATGGCGGGCTGGTGACTGATCCCCAATCATTGGGGATCAGCCCAATGATTGGGGAGAGAGTTAATTACTCTCTCCCCAATCATTTGAAGCTGATTGGGCATAATTGCCCAATCAGTTTATTTTTTAAAAAAAAAAAAATTATTTAACCAATTGATTGTAATTTACGTTGACTATTTTCGGGTTATTTTCGGACACTTCCGAGCGTTATTTTATAAAACAAATTTAAAAAATATTGTAGTTGATCTTTAAAACTTTATAAATGTCATTTGTAATTTAAGAAGTTAAGTTTGACATTAATTTTGAAGATCTTACAAATGTCGAATAAAGTTCGAGTAAAAATGAAAGTCGTAGACGGTGGTGCGGACTATATTAATATCCAATTTATTTTGAGTTAGATCTATTTTAATTAAGTGATTTTAATAGTTAAATTTGCCTAATAGTGTAGTATTTGATTAATTGATTATATGTTAAATTTTAGTAATTCACGCTTTTAGTAAAAAACACGTCATTGCTATGCTATACTTTTTAAAAATAGATTAACAAATTTAGGGTTTATGATTTTGATTGTTATGAAGTGTTTTTACTGTTTTGTAAATAATTATAAAAAAGCCATACAAACAAATTAAAATAAGTCAAATAATCAAAAATATGTGGACAACAATAAAAAAAGCTATAAAATACAACTACATGTTTGTTCTATCTGGGGTCCGTAAGAGTGTCCTCAAGTTTCGACCCCTGTTCTGACGCCGACTCATCTGGGTATGAGTCAATGGCCGATAAGGTCTGAGATCTGGGCCGGAGCTGTTGTTGTCGCTACCACTTGGACTGACCACATCGTCATCCTCGTCATCAGGAGCCTGTGAGGAGGGGTTCCCTAACCCCAGGGAAAATGAAGGAGGCGTCATGTTAGCAACATCACCAAGTGGAGGTGTGGGAGCCTGCAAATTGCTCACCCACTCATCAGTTAGAGAAAAATGCATTTGCGATGGGCTCTGAGTTGGGCGGGAAGAGGAGGAAGGCGGCTGTGGAATGTACCCCTGAAGAAGCTGGCTAAAACTACCTACTGCAGGCGTTTGAGGATAGGACAAGTTCTCTTCAAATAGTCCTCCGTACTGCTGGGCTGGAGGTGTCTGTGTCGGGGGTGGTGGCTGAAAGGGGGTAAAAGCGGAACCACCGTAAGTGGAGAAGTCCTGAGGTACTGAATAAGACGAAGATGGTGGCGCCTCGGGCTGTGAAGAGGTGCTTCCATACTACAAAAGTTAGGGCTACTGTCCTCCCTATAGGTCTGGTCCATGTCATTCCTGATCCGTCTGTTTACCGGTCGCCCCTTCGCTCTTATCCTGTTAACATCTGGGATGAAAGGTATCTCCCGAGAAGCAATCCACATCTTGCCGTCAGGTAACTGTTTAAACGGAGTATTCCAGACTTGAATGGCATTCTCGGTTCTATAGCGCCACCTGATGAAGTCGTGGGGGTTCAACTTCTGATCGTGAATGACTGCCATGGCATGGGAGCAGGGCAATTTACGGTGTTGAAACTTTCCGCACGAGCACCTCCTTTTTTTAAGGTTGACCTTTTGAATATTACCTCCCTTATTCCGCTGATTGTCCTTCTTGGTGGTCACCCTGCAAGTCATGTTGTCCGAGTTATATTTCTTGCAACTATGGTAGCGGGCCTTTAGCGTTGCCTTTTTGATGTGCGCGATGCAGATCGGAGTAAACATGACGCCTTTGGCGATTAGGTCTTTATACATGTCCCAACGCCGGACAAACGTATCACTGAGCTTGTCAAAGATAGCCTCTATCATTGCTGTGATAGGAAGGCCCCTTATATTCTTCAGCATCGCATTAACGGACTCGGCGTAGTTCGTTGTCATAACCCCGTTTCGTTGCCCTTTTTTGTCATGACACATAGTCCACTGCTCGGGTCTCAAATGTTCTGTGTTGGTCAAGTATGCATGCCCTTCTGCCGATCTTATCCTCATGCTCTCAATGCATGCGTTGTACTTCTTCTCTTGAAAGGCCCGACCTATACGTATGTATGATTGTAATTGTTAGTGGGAGATATTGTACATTCTTTTAAAAAAATCAGGCTTTCATTAGTTTCACAAAATATTACCCGCTTTCTCAGCCAAGTCCTTCAACTCCCTATTTCCGATTAAAGAGTGGAAATTGGCCATTAAATGCCTTATGCAGAAAAACTGATCGACGTCGTCCCACTCCGGACGTCTCAAAACGGAAATTAATCCGGGAGCACGATCAGAAACGATGGCAACCTTGCGATTGCGTAAGACTTGATCTCGGAGATGACCCAGGAAATATTCAAAACTGGCAATGGATTCGGATTCTACGAGCGCAAAAGCCACCGGCATTATATGGTTGTTGCCATCTATCGCCGAAGCTATCAACATGTGCATCTTAAATTTTCCGTATAAGTGAGTGCCGTCGATGAATAGAATTGGCTTGCAAAACGGAAATTCGTCCACCATCGGGAAGAACGTCCAGAACATCCGTTCGAAAATTCTACATTGAAGCCCGCCACACTCGGATATTGGACCTGTCGGAAATGGATATTGTTAGAAATAAATCTACTTAATGTACGCACATTCAAATCCACAACACTAATAGATTTCATACCTTCGCCATGCCAGAACGATCCAGGATTCACTTTCACCACATTATCCATGAACTTTGTCAGTTGACTGTAATTGTATTCCCAGTCCCCATAAACGCTGGAGATTGCCCTCTCTTTGCCGTACCACACCCTTTTATACAGAAGAGCTACTCCGGTAAATTCAAGTAGTCCCGCAATCAACGTCTTGATCCGTATGTCACGCTGACCTAGCACTTGCGTCTTAATATAATTGGCGATCTGAGCAATCCCAAAATTTCGGTGGTGACGAACTGACACTTGCATATCGCATATGTGTGGCCCGATATATTTTGTCAACGTCCATGTGTTGGTTTTCTTAAGAAGTGTGGCACGCAGCCACCATGGGCATATCTCTTTGTGCTTGCAAACGAGAACCAACGTTTTCAGCGTCGTCCGACAACTCTGAAACTCTCTTCCATTGTCCACCGAATAGGTAACAGCACAAGCCCGAACAGCATCTCGGCTCGAGAAAGTCATCCCTTCTTCAAACTCCATCCCCCTCTCCCACTCAACTTTCTGCTTTTCCCATGAGTCCAAGTCGACGTCGAAGTCTTCGAGATCTACACGTCTAACATGTGCCGGCAGTCGGGACTGGTACACTGTATTACCAAGTTCAGCAGCAATGAGTATGTCTTCCATATTCTCCACTTCGGTCTCGTAGTGATCGTGTTCTCCTTCTTCCTCACTGTCCCTCTCCGACTCACTAGAAGCAGATATATGCAGTTGATCAATAGAAATATCTTCAACAACCGCCTTGCGGTACTCCACGTACAACTCTAAAAATCTTAGTGCTGGCATGCGACATGCCTCGGTCTGAATAGCACATACATGTGGGTCGCCCTGGACATCCATTAAGGAATATGAATATATTTGTTCCCCTTGAAAATGAGGAACCCGAAAATATATCTTACTGATCTCCACCGGGCCCACAGCACTGGTTATTGCCGATCCACAAATATCAATCAACTGTTGGAAATTTATTCTTCCAGTCAACGGCACTTGCACATAACTACCCCCAAAATATTCTACTCCGCGGGGAGAGTTTACAATACTACCGTCAAACCGTATCACAAACGACAAATCGATTGTCGTCATTGCTACAAGCATTTGTCATGAATAAATGTTACTCTTATTTCTAAAATTAATTTCTAATATTCACAGGTTACTCATTAAAAATTATAAAGACTATTCTATCTTATTTTTTAAAAAATTAAAAATTAATTTCTAATAAATGTTACTCTGATTTTTAAAATAAAATTCTAATATTCACAGGCTACTCATTAAAAAATTAATAACTACATTATATACTAACAATTATGTCATATTTTCTTAACAATTAATAACTTTATAAAAAACTTACTCTAAATTTCAAAACACAAATTCTAGACAAATTGTATACGACATTGCTATGATATATTTTCAAATACTAATTTCTAATTTCTACACTATATTAAAAATTATATCAATTTCTAAAATATAATACTTAACAATATTCCTATGAAATTTTTTAAACTAAATAAATTTTTAAAATAATGTAAATTTTTTAAATTTCTATAACTTCTAACAATTACTAAACTATAATATTTTTTTTAAAATATATTTAATCTAATTCTAATATTTTCTAATCTATAATAAACTCTAACATTTTTTAATTTCAATATTTTCAAAAATAAAGTAAAACTAAATGAATTAAAAATAAATTACGGATTAACCTCTTGTAGACCTCGTAAAATAGCAGACCGAAAAATAATATGTAGCTCCAGAAAAATATCCGATAAGCTCCACAAAATAAACTCCGTCGCTTCAACCAATTCCGGAAAAATCACTCCGTCAAACTCTACTAAAATTTACTAATTTTTTTTTAACGAGATAACCACTAAAATTTAATTACAATTCCCTATTTTTTTTCTCTATATTCTAATTTCAATTTCTAAAATATAATACTTAACAAGATTCCTATGAAATTTTTTAAACTAAATAAATATTTAAAATAATGTAAATTTTTTAAATTTCTATAACTTCTAACAATTACTAAACTATAATATTTTTTTTAAAATATATTTAATCTAATTCTAACATTTTCTAATCTATAATAAACTCTAACATTTTTTAATTTCAATATTTTCAAAAATAAAGTAAAACTAAATGAATTAAAAATAAATTACGGACTAACCTCTTGTAGACCTCGTAAAATAGCAGACCGAAAAATAATATGTAGCTCCAGAAAAATATCCGATAAGCTCCACAAAATAAACTCCGTCGCTTCAACCAATTCCGGAAAAATCACTCCGTCAAACTCTACTAATTTTTTTTTTTTTAACGAGATAACCACTAAAATTTAATTACAATTTCCTATTTTTTTTTCTCTATCTTCTAATTTTTTTTTCTTCTTTAAAATTTTTGTTCTCTCCGTTTGAATAGGTGAGTGCTGAAGCACTCACCTATTTAAAGCAAAGCAGCCCGCCATATGAGATGGCGGGCTGCTTTGCTTTAAATGATTCCCTGCTGTTGCAGGGAATCAGTCACCAGCCCGCCATATGAGATGGCGGGCTGGTGCTAATTACGGTGATTAATATAATCACCGTAATTAGCCACCAGCCCGCCATCTCATATGGCGGGCTGGTGCTAAAAAATTGCAGCCCGCTATCTGAGATAGCGGGCTGGTGTTAGGAGGCACAAAACGGGAATTTCTGTGTCTATGAGACACAGAAATGTCAAAAACCCCCTAAATGTCACATAATTTCTCACGATATAGTAAAATCTACATAAAATGCATCGCATAATTACTTTCTTGAAATTATTCACCAAGTTAATGCCCTGTCACCATTTAATTAAAAATAATAAAAACAATGAGAGGATAAGACATGTTTGGTAATCATACATTATTTTCTCAAGCAAAATGATTTAGATTCAAGTGAAATTTGACTTGATAATGTAACTATTTATACTTTTATGCTTGGAAAATTTAAAATAATATAACATATGAGTATTTATGAAAGAAATAGAATCCACTGCATTGCTGTTAAAATGTTAATTTATTTGAAAATTTACATAATAAAATAATTTCTCACTAATACATATTTATAAAAAAAATAATTCAATTCAATTTAGACAGAAACGGAGTAATAGACTATATTTTCTCCTTTTCTTTGTTTTTTTTTATATCAGTACACACATCTTTCATCCCAACTCACGTATTTCAAATTTTCATTCCATTTATATTCATAATTCCTGAATTATTATTATTTTTGAGAAACCTGAATTTTATTTTAGTTTGCACATATTTCTCAAGAAAAAATATCAGATTATCAGATTATTATAACTTGTAATAAATTAAGTACAATTTGGACTCCCTGCCGCTTTCGGATACTCTAACAACCATGTTAGAAAATTTTATTTTAAAATGAAATTATTACACTCGTATCTAGATTAAATTGTATTTACTTTATAAATTTATCATATGTAATCTAAATCATTTATAAGGTGTGTTGCATATGATATTATATGTTATAAGAAAAAGATGAATAATATTTAAGTTACAGCTTATATTAACAAGAATTATTTTATTAAATTTAATTAATACAATGGTACTATTATATATAAAGAAATTTAAAAAAATAATTCAAGTAAAAAAGTATTAAAGTTAAATAAATTAAATTATCTTTACTAATAAATATTGTTTATTAAATCTACCTTATGCCATTTACAATAATTTTTAAACTCATAAATCAATCAACATCATAATTTTATTTCAAATTTTAATCGAATATTTTTCTTATAAAAAGTTGAATTTATAGATTAATATGAGTTTATTAGTAAATCACATTTATATTTTTTTAAATATCTATTTTATAATTTTAAAAGATTCCATAAGTTAGCTTCAGGGTGAAGCTAAAAATATTTAGAAACAGGGGTAATTTTACATCGTTCATAAAGGTAAATAATATATAATTAATATTAATTAATATAGAATTAATGTTATAAATATTCATCAACTTACATGTTTTCTCATTTTAATCACGCCGTTAAAAATCGTCATTTTCATACACGAACTATCAAATTTTCTCAAATGCATACGCTATTCAAAAATCCGGTGAAAATTGATGAGTTGACAATCATATAGTGACATATCATAACGAATCAAATAGTGATATGTCAGCAATTTTTGTTGGATATTTGAACGATATATGGATTTGAGATAAACGGCGTGATCAAAATGAGAAAACTTGTAAAATTGGTAAAAGAAAAATTAACATTACCCCATTAATTATCATGGTAGATAAAAAAAAAGTCAAAGATGGACATTATGACTAAATGTTGCTTCGCCTATTTAATTAAATTATTTCAATATCAAAACAAGTTTATGATTAGAAATGTAGTTGTTAGATTTCAAAATCAAAACACTGTAAAGATTGAAGAGTGTAGTAAGTGTGTCCCTCGGGTATAATCTTATATGAAAAATATGACCAACTTCTCGTTCTTTTCTTATTTAAATAAAAAAACAAAGTAAATATTTTTCATGAATACCCATTTTACACAAAAAAACAAAGGAAAAAACTACTCCCTCCGTCCCAATAGAGTTGTCCACTTTGCCTTTATCACACAGTTTAAGAAAAGCAATTATTGTTTATGGATTTTGTAAAATTTACCTTACTTTTCTTGTCATACCCCTATTTAATATGGGGTCCACTTACAATTTACTCATTAGTAGATTTTTAATAGGGGTAATATAGAAATATTAAGTGTAAAAGTTAATTATTTTTTGAAAGTGGACAAGAGTTTTGGGACAAATTTTTTTCTCAAAGTGGACAACTCTATTGGGACGGAGGGAGTATCATTTTTGACCCACAAAATGTCTCAACAAAACAAAAGTGTAGTTGGTGTTGGGATATTTGATTTCATTTGATATAGTTGGACTTTTTCGTGTGCAATTACATGCATCAACAGATATATATATATATATATATATATATATATATATATATATATATATATATATATATATGTCTTAACTTTTCAATATCCAACATTTAGTAGTTCTGTTTCTTTTGATTGCATTTAGTTTTAATAAAAATTAATTTAGATTACTTTAAGATGCATATGTTTGTTTGTTGTAAAATTATAATATAAGTACTTTTAAAAAAAATAGAAAAAGATAATCATATTTTTGTACAATTTATCACTGAAAAAACACATACTATAAATAGTTTCATGGATCTTTGATTAAAAAAAAGGAAAAATTAGGAGCGGGCATTACAAACAAATAACTCTATTAAGTTAATTATAGCTGCTTTTGTAAATAAATTTTTCAACTTTAGTTTTGTTCAGTTGACTCATTTAATTTTGTTGTCATAATTTTTAATTTATTATGAAAAAATTAAATGCAAATTATACAACTAAACAATTGGAATTGACTGTAAAAATATTAGTTTATAAAATTTAATTATCTAATAAATTCAAATAAGTTAATTTCCCAATTTTATGATGATAAAATTTAAAAAATATTCATTTAAAAAAGTATTACATGACAAATTCAATGGTTGTAATATAATTTGGCACTTTATTTTCATCTATCAAGAAGTTGAATATAATAAAAATAAATTGGAGGATCCAATCGAAACAAAGTTGAAGTTTATTTAAAAAAGAATAATACTCCCTCTGTTCTATTTAAGAGCGGATATTTCATGTGTCTCATCTAAAAAGATATGTGACAATGTATATAAACATTTATTTTTATCTATTTAGTTATTTCAGTATGCATTAATATGCAATTCAATTTACAATACATTTAAAATATTATTAGGTGAGATTACATTAATTAATTAATAAAGATAAATATGATAAAATAAAATATTACCTTATTTTATTAATTTTGATACAAAATTCATTTGTCTTTTCTTAAATGGTAATTTTTTTATTTATCAGACCTTTTTTTTTTGACAATTGTGGTACAGGCTCATGTCATCTGTTAGTCATGGATTGGCGAATAACAAAATTAAATTTTAGGAATTCAATTAAATAAAATAAGTTGGAGTACTCCATTGTAAAAGAAGTAAAAGTTCAGGAACCAGTTATTATACCTATCCATAATGGAGTACACTCTTGATTAAGAACTGATACTATAAATTTTACTCCGTCGGTGATTTTTATAAGGTAAAGAACAGCAAATCACAACAATAATAATAACACGCGCTTATTATGACCACGTGGTCAACACGGTCGAATCGTATTTGTCCACATGTGGAAACGCCACATGGTAGTTGGTCGTTTTCTTGAGTTGGGCCCCAACCTAACCTGTCCACCGGCACCGCTTTCGGCGGCTAGGCCCTTGTAATTTTCGTATTATATTATCGCCCTGCTTTATCAATACTTCTTTTCATTTGCACCCTTAAGTAATAAGTACAGTCAATGATCGATCTATGTTCTTAAAAGTTTAAAGCATACTCATTTGATTAACATCAAAGTTCGTCCGCACCTATTTATCTTTTTAATTATTATTTATATCAATTACTTAACATTTTTTATAATTAAATCAACTTATTATAAAATTCTAAAATGAAGTAATGAAGATCGGTTTTTAGATATTTAGAAATTAATATCTCAACAAATATTTAAATAATTAAAATTTATTATTAGCTTACAAATGAATATCATAAATTTTTATCAATTTATTTTAATTAGACAAATTATTTTTTATGAATTATTTTTTTTCTTAGTTTAGTTATTTTTAACCATAAGACATATTGTATTGAAAACAACTTGAAATACAGTATATTAAATCAAATAATTACAAATTCTAAAATTATCTACTCGGAGGTAAATAAAATAAATGAACAGAAAATTGAGGAAGAAAGTTCAGCAATACATAATATTTTAAAAAAATTCGTTGTTACTGAATTTATGATATACAATTTTCAGCCTTTTAACTTCCGTCTTCAAGATATACTATGAATTTTGCATACAAAAATGACCAAATTTTATAATAAAATTTATACATATACTAATAAAATATATTTAATTGATATAAATAAATTATATTTTAGTTGCTCAACTTATTTCAGTTCAATTATAACTAAAAATATAAAAGAAACGCATGATTTATATGATTTAGATTCATTTGTATTTATTGAATTATTAAAACATAATAATAAATTAAACTTTAATATCTATTTATAACAAAAACTCTATCTAATTTATAATTGATTAGGCTTAAATGCACAAAAAAAAATCACCAACTTTCGCGTGTTTTTGGTATTTGACACGAACTTTTTATTTTGGCATATAAATACACGAGCTATCAATTTTTTGTATGGGCTTAATCACCAAAAAAACTCCGACCTTTTAGCCCCTTTTTATTGGCACCCTGACGTTGCAATTTTGTCTATATCACCCTAATTCACACCTTTCATTTCCAATTCCGCCCTAAAAAGCTAAATTGACCTTTTTCACTAGAAAAATGCCAATTTGGTCCTTCATTTTTAATTTATTTTCTAAAAAATATTTAGTATACTAAAAGTGAAAGATCAAATTGACATTTTTAACTAAAAGTGAAGGATCAGATTGGCATTTTTTCTAGTGAGAAGGGGCCAATTTAGTTTTTTAGGGTGGAATTGGAAACGAAAAGGTGCGAATTAGGGTGATATAGACAAAATTGCAACATCAGAGTTCAAGTGAAAAGGGGCTAAAAGGTCGGGGTTTTTTTGGTGATTCAACTTTTTTTTTGTATATATGACCAAGTTTCCGTTTTTGGTGAAAAACAGTGCCGTTTTGGGTATATAACGTTGCCGTTTTAGGTCAAAAACGGTGCCGCTTTATGTCAAAAACGGTGCCCGTGTTATATATACAAAAAATTGATAGTTTGTGTATCTATATGCCAAAACTAAAAATTCGTGTCAAATACTAAAAATACAAGAAAGTTGGTGATTTTTAGTGCAATTAAGCCAATTGATTATAAATAAAGTATGATGATCTAATTATATAAATTGAACTAATATAAAAAAATTGGCGAGTTACATTATGAGCCACATGATATCACATAATGCGAAACTAGTCTTAATAAAGTATCCAAATCTATTTTTTTTTAAAGTATCTAAATCTATTTTAAAAAAATTACACCAATTTAAATTTAATTTAGTTTGAATTTTCGATAACAGAATATTGGATTAACCTTTTTTTAAGGTCCCTTAATTTTACATCTTTAATCTATCTGGTCTCTAAACTTCCATTTGGTCGTATTAGATTCTTGAATTTTATGTTTTTAGTTCATTTGTTCCCTGAACTTATATTTGATCTTTGAACTTACAATTTTTAATTTATATAACATTCATCCGTTTAAGGATCGAAGAAAGCAGAAAAATCAAAGTTTAAGGACTAAATAAGACAAAATGGAAGTTCAGGAAACAGATAAACTAAAAACATAAAGTTCAGGGACCAGATAAGTGCAAATAAAAGTTCAAAAACCAGATAAACTAAAAACATAAAGTTCAAGGACTTTATGATGAGTTAATCCTAGAATATATTATTTAAGAGATCTATATAAATCAAATTGTTGGTATCCTAAAAATTATTTATATATATTTAAATTTGAGATATATATTAATTTATTTAATTAGAAATTGAGAAATAATAATATTATGTTATGTAGTAATATTAGTTTTTTTTTTATCAAAGGCTAAATGTAGTAATATTAGTTATAAAATGTATAATAAGTAAGTAGATAAAAAAATTAGTTCAACAAAACTTTCTATATTTATAGTTTAACAACAACAAATAAAAATTGGTTGTAACCATACCCCCACACTACACTAATTAATCCAAAAATCAGAAAGACAAGTGTTGTTCGGTTTCAGTTGGTACGAACTTTTTTTTTATCTATAACCCCAATCATTAAAACCACTACCCGCCATCACCGCCCCTCCAACCACCACCTCGACAGCGGCGCAACCCCAAAGAATGGACCCTTCAAGACAGCCGATGATGATGGCGATGAATATGAATAGTAATTACATGGATATAGAGCAGATGCCCGACACTCCACAGCGTGGGTCCCACCACCGGAGGGCCCATTCCGACACCTCTTTCCGCTTCGACGACCTCCTCCTTTTCGACCCGTCTGATCTCGACCTTTCCGCTCTCGACCTCCCCACTCCGACTCCGTCTCCCGGCGGAGGCGGCGGAAGAGTAGCTCCCGTGCCCGTGGATTCCGGGTCTGTTTCTGATGATTCAGCGGCGTCTCATAGTCAAAGTCAAAGCAGTGGGGCCAGTTTAAAGCCGAGACCCATTAATCATCTCCGAAGCTTGTCTGTGGATTCGGATTTTTTTGATGGGTTAGGGCTTACTAGTAACGGTGGTGGAGATGAAAAGTTTGGCGGGAAAAGAGCGGCGGCGGCGGTGGCGACGCCATCTGCGGTGAATCGTCATCGGCATAGTTTATCGATGGACGGGTCGAGTACGTCGTTGTTTGAGGTTGATTCAGTTATGGGTGATGATGGTGTTAAAAAGGCTATGGCTCCTGAAAAACTTGCTGAGCTTGCTTTAATTGATCCTAGAAGAGCTAAAAGGTTTGACTTTTTTATTTGAAAGGATTTCATTTTTATTGGTTTTATTAAAGAGATGAGTGTTGAGATTATGGTTTGTTTGTGTTGTCTTGGTTTTCCGTAGAATTCTGGCTAATAGACAATCCGCGGCGAGGTCAAAGGAGCGGAAAGTTAGATACACTGGTGAATTGGAAAGGAAGGTGCAGACGCTTCAGACTGAAGCTACCACACTCTCTGCACAGGTCACTCTGTTACAGGTATGCTGCAAGTCATTATTTGGTTTTGTATGCTAATAATTTGGCATGTTGTGTGCAAATCATCGAGTGTATGTCCAATAGTTTTTTCACGGAATGTTACTATTTTTTGTTTCTGCGTTTCGTAATTGAGATAGGAATTTTGATATTTTTGCGCATTTTATTGTTTTAATGGATTAAACTTTTATGATTTAGTGAATACATGATCGTTGCTTATTTTTGAAGTTTCAATGTTTTATTGCTATAAGAAATCAATAATTGCTTTCTTCGTCTTGTTTGCTGCATCAAGGTATGCCTCACTGGCATGTGCTTATTGTGTTAAGCATTTGCTTTAGATTATGATGATTTCTCGTTTCGAAAGATTAGAAGTGAATTTCCTGCCGCATGTTTATAACTTATCTGACATTAAACCCATAGTTATTGCCTGCTAACTGACTTATACCTATTTGGTACTGAGCCTATGAAATCATGCATCACTTTTATTTTTAATTGTTTCAAGAAAAAATATATGAGCGTTAAATGTTATGTGCTTGGCTCATTGGTACCATGATTGTTAAGCCCAAATGTATGTTACATTTAACTATGTAGGCAAGGAACATAGTATGCATCTGTACATAATAGGTCGGACAGGACTGAATCCTTATCCACGCTTATGGTTCTCTTTTATGTGGCTAATGCGCTACGCGTTGTACGCATCAAGGCTCATGCAATTAAACAGCTTCTCTTATCATTTGACTGCTGTATTAAGGCAGTCAATTTTATTATTTGTGCATATACAAATTTTGATGATTGTTTATGCAGTAGTACATTGCTATATGAAATATTTGCATTCAGCTTAATTAAAAGCTTGAGTAGTTTTGCATGACCTCCTTGCAATATCTTTTGTTTTCCTGTTTAAAGTGAATTGATACAATGTGTTGGTTTGTAGACATGATAGTGCTGAACCCTTCTGTTTTTTTTTCTTTTTTCCGTTCACTTTGTTAGAGGATACGATTGGGAATTCTAATGTGTTAATTACCTACTTCATTTAAAATAAAGAATTACGATAATCAATCATTTCAAAATTATAGCCAACTTTTCCCCAGACTATCAACTGCTTGTTTCTCTAGCTTTTTGCGCACTTTTATAATGCTCATCCTCTCATATTGAAAATCTACATACAAGCATCCGGCCATCAACTGCATAGGTTGCATTACTCCATTCCCTTGTTCACAAACTATACCAGAGTCTAGAAGCTCTTAGGCCTTAGCTCGACACAGACATCCAAAAGTTTTGCTAGCAGGCTATTTGGAACTTTCTTCTGTGTTTGATTCTGGAATTAAATCAACTTACTAGTTACTAGAGCTGCCCAAAATTTAGGAATGGAGTTGGATCATACTGTAGAATTGTATTTTAGCCATTCGTAATTTATAAACTGGAACTCAGAAGCAATAACGAAGACTCTATCTAGGTTAACTGGTGGATTCTTCTGCATGTAATAGGAGCTTGGGAGTACATCTTTGATTTTCCAGGACTTGTTAGGCTCAAGGTTAGTGGAGTTAGTTGGGGTAGAAAATTCTTAACAACGATTATTAAGCGTGGGCCTATATCAACACCAATTCAGTTTGCTGAGATGGCAATTTAATTCTGTCCAGTAGAGAAATACTGCACCTCTTTAAATCCTGCGGGAATTTCCCCTGTTAATTATAGTACTAAGAAAAGACAGGTTTACCGTAGCCTGAAATTTTGCTTCATCCTTAGAAGTGCTCGTGTAATATATTCTGTTCATATCATTTTAATACGGAACAACTAGTTCATCTTATTTTGTTTCTCAAATATTAATTAATGCTAAATAAAACCTGTGCTTTCTTCTCAGTTTACAATTTTTATTTTGTTTTCAGTAAATTATAAAAACCATAATATAATTGAAAGAGGATATCATATCCTCAGTGCATGATTAGAAATTGAGCGTGTTTTATATTAGACCGAACCTGCCAGTGTCCTGGATAACACCCCATTTTTAATTTTATGTGATTTGTTTTGTATTGCTGTTGGCTTCATATTATAAGGGTTCCATCTCTTAATAATTTTTCTTTTATTTAATAAGCGGAAGGATCTTATACAATATTTCTCTTATTGGAACTATTCTTCCATTGATGCAGAGAGACACTACTGGGTTAAGCACCGAAAACAAGGAACTGAAACTGCGACTACAGGCTATGGAGCAACAAGCGCATCTTCGAGATGGTATGCATGTAAAAACATATATTTTGGTCATTTTCATAGGAAACATCTTGCAACAATTCATTTTAGGTTATCGCATTTTCCTAATTTCTGGAGATTTACAAGTACCAAAAGGCATCTGAACTACTCTCTTTTTCGGAATATTTATCGAGTATAAACAGTCTCCCTTCACTTTCATACATGTTCTTTCTGTGAGTTGCAGCTCTGAATGAAGCTTTACGAGAGGAGGTGCAGCGGCTTAAGATAGCAACGGGCCAAATTCCAGCCGCCAACGGAAATCCTTTCAGTCGAGGTTTGACTCCACAATATTCCTCCCATCAGGCTCCCTTGCATCACTTTGGCAGCTCCCAAGCCCAACAACACCAACAACCACAGCACATTCCTCAGCCATCCACAAACAATCAGACTCCCAACGGGCAGTCCTGCCCCGGCTTTGCAAACTTCAGCCAGAGGGTTTAGTGTCTCCGGGGAAACTCGAGTCTGGAAATGTGAAGTTGCAAAATTAGAGGCTAGCATCTTGTATATGTAAGCATTGTATATATGTTGCAGGCCAATGTTATGGATGTTGTTACTCAAAGCTTTCTCTGTTTATTTTTAGGACACATTGATTATACATACTGAAAAAGAAATTAGATATGTGAAATAATGGAGGGTTGTAATCTATTCTTATGTAGAAAGGTTAGTTTTTAAAGTTTAATAATAGTACATGACATGTATTTCCTGCGGTAAAACAGTTTACACGAAATGACATGATTGACTACTGTATTTCTAAGGATAATTTAGTTTTATTTTCGTCAAGTTTAAATATCATGGTGTAAGCTGCTTACATATATGAAAAACAAAATTATTTTTAATCTATATTACTCCTCTATTTAAATAGAGTTGTGACAGTTGTCCACTTTATTTTTTTGTTCACTTTTAATAAAAATAACAATTTCTAAAGTTAATTCTCATATATTATTTCTATTTAAAATTTATTAATTAGTAATATTTATTGCTATCTTTAAGCAAATGAATTTTTTTGTGACTATTAAATATGGATATATAGAAAAAGTAAAAAAAAAAAAACTTATAAAAATTCATAGTAATAATTGTATTTTCTTAAAACATGTGATGGTATAAAAGGGGATAACTCTATTGCAACGGAGAAAGTACATATTACGATTATATGGTATCATTATTAACATCATGTTGAGTATGACATCAGTGACTCTTAATGTAACATCATGTATTTTTTTTGTAAAAAAAATAACTTTATTAAAGCAAATTACTATGACATCCCTCGCGTCTGACATGATTCACACTTCAATCTCTCCTATCTAAAAATCAAATGATATGGCCTCTCGTTTTTGTTTCTGTCAACGATTTAGTCCTTCCGTCCACTTTCGGTGTTAGTCAACAAAACTATATGATTCCCCACTTTTGTTTTTCTCAACGATTTCGCCCCACTTTTATTTTTGTCAACGATTTTATCTCTTATATTTGAAAATTAATTTACTACTAAATTCTTTAACTTCGATGACTAATACCAAAAATGAATAGAGAGACTGAACTGTTGACGAAAATAAAAATGAAAGGTCATGCCGTTAATTTTCAAATAGAAGGGATTAAAGTATGAATTCTGTCAAATGTATAGTTTGCTCATTTTATTATCTATGCAAACATCACTTTTTTGTCGCATCGTCTAATTGGCCTATGATTTCTGATGTGGCTTGCTGGGCCTTTTAGGGTTGTCGCAACAGAGAGGTTTTGGACGATAGAAGCGAACCCGCCATATATATAATATTCAAAGACTTTATCGGTTTAGGAAAGACAAGAAGTTGGAACTAGTTGCAGGGCACCTTGGTAAGTGAGAGTATCAGCTTATTGGTGCTATGAGAGGCAGATTTAGTGAATTGGGTCGCCAAATTTGGATAAGTGTTTGGCTTTGATCAGGCTGAACTTTGGGGAGAGATATGCGTGGGTGCTGAAGGTGTTTAGCATATAGTGATTGGTTTTTTCCCCCAGAAACTGTATGTGCTGAGTTTTATAACTCATTATTATCAATTAAAAAATACGAAAAATAGAGCAAAAATGAACTGCAAAAGCATCCGACTTTTTTCAGGGGTAATCTTGTTTCTTGATAATATAAGACAATGATAAACTTTCTTGATTCTATTCTTCCAAGGACGGCAAGCAACTGCGAAAGGATCCGAACAGTATGTTTTATTCTTCTTGTTTCAATGCATAACAATGATAAGCAGCTCCCTCCTTAGATACAGTAGACTGTACAATTAAATTTCAGCTAATGGCCAAAACCATCATTAACTTTCCCTTAAAAATAAAATAGCAAAAACGACGTTAAAAACATTGTACAGGCCAGCCGCTGTAGGATACTTACTATGATTTTGCCATTAATTTTAGTATGAGACAGAAAAGAAGACGGACAACATTGAATATGCCGAGAATTCATAGGTTATTTCTTTTAATTTAATCACTATATAAATATAGCTCCTGACATATGATTAGAGTTACCTCAACATTCAGTATCTAGCAGAAATGGAGCTTGGGATATTAATGATCTTAATCCTCATAACCATACTTGTGCTCTCAACTTTCTTCTTGCTTCATTTATGGATATCACCAAAAGCCATGGAAGATATCCCTGGAAGCTTGGGTTGGCCAATTGTCGGCGAAAGCTTCGACTTCCTGTCTGAATTCTCCAGTCCTTCTGGTATATTTAGCTTCATGCAAAAGAGACAGCAAAGGTACAGAATTTATCACATTCACAATCCAATAAGACTAAAACTATATGATGATTTTAATGTTGCTAAACCAAAATGGAAAATAGCGAAACAACATTTTCTATGAAGTACGTGAATATATTATAAATATGAAGTTTCGGAAGCATTTCCGAAAATGAAAAACAAAAACTTCCGTAAAACATATATTGCTACTAAAACTATATGATGATTTCATCTTACTCAGGTATGGAAAGGTTTTCAAATCTTTTGTGCTAGGGAGGTTCAGTGTCTTCATGACTGGAAGAGAAGCCAGCAAAATATTGCTGACAGGAAAAGATGGAATGGTGAGCCTGAACCTCTTTTATACAGGACAACAGGTTCTGGGTCCAACAAGTTTGCTCCAAACTACTGGAGAAGCGCATAAAAGGCTTCGACGACTGATCGGAGAGCCCTTATCGGTCGATGGGCTAAAAAAATATTTTCAGTTCATCAACAATTTGGCAGTTGAAACATTAGATCAATGGTCTGGGCGGCAAATTTTTGTCCTTGAAGAAGCTTCTACAGTTAAGTCTTAGTAATAAAATCAACATACCTGAATTCCGCATTTCTGTGCTGGCTTTAAAGATGTAGGTGAATCTTTTGCCTTTTGCAGTTCACTCTAAAAGTAATTGGTAACATGATCATGAGCCTGGAACCTACAGGAGAAGAGCAGGAAAAATTTCGGTCAAATTTTAAAATCATTTCTTCATCATTTGCATCCTTACCGTTCAAGATTCCTGGAACAGCCTTTCATAATGGTATCAAGGTATCACTTCTTACAGAAAAAAAATGCCACGAAACTGCTTTTGTCAAACATATATTTTGAGAAAAACATCATTTCATCCATTTATTTGAAACAGCAATTTTCAGAACTCAAAATTAATTATTTTTGGAAATGCCTTTTTTCAATCCAAATCACACTTTTAAATCTATGTTATTTGTCTAAATATAGTATGCTATATTGCACAAAAACTTCTTGAGTCCTATGTTTTAGTTTCGGCTTTTAATTTCCATTTATAGTAACACTTCGAAAACTTCAAAACTACATATATTTATAGCCTATTTTTTGTAAGAAAGAAAAATCATTGTATCACCATATTCTATTTTGGGAGCTTCAGTTTCCATTTCAATGCTATATAGATGTTGTGTCAAGAAAATTGACTCCGATATAAAAAATTCTATCTTCAGGCTAGGGACAGGATGTATGCTATGCTAGATGCAACTATAGCAAGGAAGAGAAGTGGCAAGAGCATCCAACAAGATTTTCTAGAATCATTGTTAATTAAGCACAGTAAAGGAGGAGAAGGAAAAGATTATGAAGATAAACTTACTGACAATCAATTGAAGGATAACATATTAACTCTTCTAGTTGCAGGTCATGATACCACCACAGCTGCTCTCACTTGGCTCATCAAGTTCCTAGATGAAAATCCTCAAGTTCTCGAACAACTTCGTGTAATCACAATAACACTCGGTGTTCTGTCAGAAGAAAACTTAGTTTGTGCTGATTAACTTCATCTGAAATCTAATTTTGAACTTTGCAGGAGGAGCATATACAAATCCAAGCAAAGAGAACTGGTGAAGCAACCCTTACTTGGTCTGAAGTTAACAACATGCCGTACACAAACAGAGTGAGTATAGTGTATATGAAAGAACTATAAATATGCAATATGTTAAACTCTTTCCAGATTTGAAGTTGTTGGTATTACCATGAAAATTCAGGTAATCAGTGAAACTCTTAGAAGAGCCACCATTTTACCTTGGTTTTCAAGAAAAGCTGCACAGGACTTCGAAATTGACGGTAAGAATCACCCAGTAAAAGATGACATGTTCAGCAGAAGATGCATGTGTTGGTATTAATTCTATCTCACTCGGTATTACAGGTTATAAAATAAAGAAAGGCTGGTCAATTAACTTGGATGTTGTCTCAATCCACCATGACCCAGAAGTTTTTCCTGATCCCCAGAAGTTCAATCCCTCCAGATTTGATGTAAGGACCTTGAACATTTTTCTCAGTGGTGCACTATGTTGCACGGAATTTTGCAATCCTACATTTCGGCATTCTGTTTCTGGAAATGCTTACCGAAGCACTATCATCAAAAATTTTGTTTGACAATTTCTTGTTTCGATGTTTCTCATTTCCATGCCACATAGATAGTGCATTTCTTTTCTTTCCAAATGCAGAATAGGTAATAAAAATTTCATACCACTTTCAGGCACCCCTGAGACCTTTCAGCTTTCTTGGATTCGGAAGTGGACCTCGCATGTGCCCTGGGATCAACCTGGCTAAACTGGAAATCTGTGTCTTTATCCATCACCTGGTCACCAAGTACAAGTAAGATCAATGAATTACAGTGACTGCAATAATATTAGGAATTAATGAGCCATTTTTTAATCTAACAATCAAAACATGGAGTCTATCACACTCACATTCTCATTCCTGCATAACAGGTGGAGACCTCTGGAGAAAGACGATTCCGTCCAACCAACTTTGGTGCGGATGCCAAAAAACAAGTATCCAATTGTAGTTGAATCCCTGTAAAACCCCACGCATAGACAGAAGGGAAGAAATAATACCGGAGCACATTAACCAGAGATTTATTACCACAAGACAACAGTTTTACTGTGCACCAAGTATGATGTAATGAATCACAAAAGGAGACATGCATCTGCTTATATTAACAAAGCTATTTTTAAACGAAATGTATCAACAATGATATATGTAAATCGCTGCTAGCACAATCAATTATGATAAGTTTCTCCTAAATTCCAACTAGAACTCGAAGCAAATAGTTAATCTATCAGCCTCTATGCATAGAATTGGATAGAAGATCAATTAACATCCCAGAAAGCCTTGGAATTGAATATTGAATAATAAATAACCAAAAGTTTTCTGTTACAAGATAAAAAGGACGGCTACAACAATGACAGCTACAATACAACAATGGGAATAAATCTCACTATGATTACTTCACTTGTGGAGGGAACAAACACAATTCTCAATGCCCACATCTGATGCGATACAAGAAGGCTGAACTTGCCCATCTCGATACCAAGTTGAGCGCTTCTCAACTAATTCATTCAAGAAATCATCCAACTTCTCTACGGTAACATTGGGCATGACCACTACATGTGCAATATTCCCTTGACAAGCTAGTTGCCATCTGCGAACAAACTCCTCATCTTTTGGCCGCTCAAATACAACTGTGCTGCTGAGCTCATTCAACATAGCACTAATTCCAGCATCACGTAGTCGATCCTTCAAGTAATGAGCATTTCTGAGACATCTCTGTACCTCTTTCTGGAATCCTTTATAACCTTTTCTGTTGAGAGTGTACCAAAGAAAGATAGGAGCATGGCCGTTGCGACTGCCCATGATTGTGGCGTCCCTTGAAGCAAGATACTCGACGTTCCTTGACAGAGCATTA
Organism: Mercurialis annua; assembly: GCF_937616625.2. Lineage (NCBI taxonomy): Eukaryota > Viridiplantae > Streptophyta > Magnoliopsida > Malpighiales > Euphorbiaceae > Mercurialis > Mercurialis annua. The sequence continues at coordinate 70,023,939 of NC_065570.1, forward strand.
ATGTGTTCCAGCCTTGTTAGTTGTACACCGCATGGCATTGGACAACCAACAAACTTATGGCCTGATACACTGACACTTCCTATGGGCTTTTTGAAAGAAACCTTTGGTGCCTGTTCATCACCAGAAATAATGAGCCAGATAAGTTCAATAAAGTAAAAGTCCATAAACGATGGAAATGAAAAAAAAAAGTAAGGAAAGCAACAAGCTAAACATCCCATAAAAAATAAGGCAGTGACTTCTGACTGACATAATTATGAAAATCCTCAATCATTATAAAATAATGTGCTCATTTATTTTTTATGTTCCAGCAATCATTAAGCTGGTATGACATTAAGAATTTTAAGCTATGGCCAAGTATTAGCTGCAAAGCCCACATTGTATTGAGTTGGATCAATTCCAATTATCCAGCTGCTTGATTCACTGGATATTACAAAATAATGCCTGGAAAGCAGAAACTGAAAAACTATAGTAAGCATACTAAAAAATTGAGTTCCCTAGTGGAAACGCAAATCTTGATGTTGCATATGTAGCGGGGTTTTTTTTTCTTGTTAATTTGAGAAGCTAAAACTTGTTTACGCTTCTATGGCATATTCAAACCAACAAAGAGAGCTTGGACTATGAATGTCTCCCCAAGAAAGTGGGGAAAATTCTAAATTTTCTAGAGCCAAATGGCTTCCCTGCAATGCTGTGATAAGCAGCATAGGAAGAAGGGAGCTCTCGACTTTCCTACCCTATAATCAAGCACCTTTCTAATAACAGGATTTCAAAATTTAAGCACTTACAAGTTTGACAAAAGGCATCATAAGTCCAAACAAAGCTCCATCGCAGTGAATGTAGAAACGATCTTTTGTAAATCCACAGTCTTGGAGGGTTTGTATTACAAGATCAAGGTCATCAACAGCTCCTTTGACAGTTGTGCCTGCAATAAGAATGCACCAAAATCAATGAAAAATGCACAAGGACAAAGACATGGATATCCAAATCTGCACAATCAGAAAGATACCTATATTAACATTGAGGATTGCTGGTTTGTCCTTATTAGCGAGTAGTTTAGCTTTAAAATCAGCACAGTCAATTTCACCGGAGATTAGACAGTCAATCTTCACAGATTCCATTCTATACATACGAGCTGCTTTGAAGACAGAATAATGAGATTCTCGTGATGCATACAGGATCCCATCTGGAAACACTTCCCTCCTGCATGTAACAAATTTCATTCATTTTATTCATTTCCCACATTAAGAAGAAAAAAAACAGAGTAACTCACCCAACTAGAATCCCATGAAGATTTCCTTCTGTACCACAGTTAGTAATATAACCCCAGTACTCATTTCGCTCTATCTCCCATAAACGAGCAAACCAATCCAAAACACCAACTTCAAACTGTCTTGAATGGACACCATAGTTGCTCTCAATAAATGGATCGCCAAGATTGTTAATGGAAAAATGTTGCAACTGTCCCAAAGCACCATAGTCAAAATCCAAGTTATATGGATAACCTGCAACAACAACAAAAATCTGCTAACAAAATCTCTTCTTAACCTCTATACCATCCAATTAACAAAAAACTGTTAGTAAACATCAACACCTTGTTTGGAATGTCTGGAGTAGCAAGCTTTCCATTTTATTTAGTCAATACCCATGCATGAAAACCTCATCATTGCTAAAATTTAATTCTATTTAACCTCATTTTTGCAAGAACTGAAATAAACATAGGGGAGGATCTTCCTAGGAAGAGCGTATGGTGGGCAGTTGGCCACCTTATTATTTTGAATCTTTGAAAAAAATATGAATATATCATCTAATACTATAGTTTTTCTACCTTAAAATAATAAGCACTGCCCACCTTAAAAGTTATGATTTATTTCAAACAAGACGTAATTACGAATCCTTCTGTTTCCAATATTAATTTCAGCATATACGAATCAAAATAAAATAAAATAATCCAACCTATTTTTACACAAATCAATGAAACGAAATAAAGCTTACCTAAATGATGCTTGGTGCGTTCCATTAACGTCTTTCTATACCGAGCCAAAACACCAGCCATATAAGCATCTTTATCGCCGGTGAACTCATCGTTAGCATCTGGCTCCGTTACCTCCAAACACGAGGTATGCACATTTCTCCCCAACACAATCTCTCTCTTCACTCCATTTCCCACCGTAACAACCGGTGGCAGAGGCTCCGCTTGAACAACGGCCGTCAGATCAAGTTCCTCAGTTAAGATCTCCTCCTCCGGTACCGCCTTCGTCTTTCCGTTACCGTTAGAATAAACAGGCGCTGCAGCTTGAGCTTCCATTTGATTATGTCCAGCAACTGCAGACATGAGATTAACAAGAGATTAGCAATGATAATGTGAGAGTTGAATAAAAATAAGTGTAGATCTGAAATTATTAGCAGTGTGGTTACCTTGAGGAAGAAATGGGAAGAGGAGACGGAAGCTGAAGTTTGTTGTGTATTTATAGGTCCATCAGTTTTGCTCTTTCGCTGAATCGTATGGGGAATCTGCTTTTCGTTGGTCCACCTTTTTTAATCATACCAATAAATCAGTGATGCATTTTTGGACACACGTGTATTATTGAGAATGCAAATTATCGATTTTTTTTTAAGACGCCGAGTTTTTTTTAAAACCATCCCATTTTAAAAATCTCATATTTTATCACAATGTTTTATTTTAAAAGTTTTATTTTTATTTTTAAAAAACTTTAAAATACATCAAATTTCTTTTTTTTTTTCCTTTTCTAAATCACATTGAAAAGAATTATATGAAAAATTTCATATTATTAATAAAGAATAAAAAAGAAGACACCAATTAATGTGTGTTTAGTGTTTTTCTAATTTCTATTCTTATGCATTTGTAATGTTGCCACCAAGGCACACAACAAAGGGTAAATAAAAATTTATGTTACACATTAACAGAAAGCGTAAAAAATGACTTTAATGTTATCATTAAAACGCAAAATAAACTTTAATATTGCCACCAAGGCATAAAATTGACCCTAGTGTTGTCAATAAGGCGCAAAAGTAACCTTACTGATTTTGAAGGCATAATAAAGGGCCCAATACAGACACTCTCTTTTTAAAAAAAACTCTACCTTTTCTCTAAATAACTCTCTTTATCTTAATCTTGTGAAGGATAGGAGAAGGTGATTTCCGATCTAAATCGGAAAATCATCTTCTCTCCGTCTAAGTTATTAATATCTCTACGTTTTTCTTTATATTTATGTCTTTTTAAATATAAATCTTTCTAGATTTAAAATTTTATTAAGAATTGTTGTAGTTTTTGTTAAATGTTCTTGATAATCGAAGGTGTTGTGAGGTAAAAATTTATTTTTTTAGAATTTCTTTGAAGATGAAGATCGGAAAACATGAAATTTCAACAGATCTAGCGGATTGAAGATAATTTTTGAATCTATATTGAAGATAGGACTTGAAAAGTTTTAAAAATCAAGCGATTTCAAGATTGTAGTCTCAATATTTATGTATTTGGGTAACCTTTTGATAGTTGAAAAAGCTCTATTTGGTGACTGTATCAAATAGCTCTCATCATTATTTGAGATTAGTTCTTTGAATTTATTGAGGAACTATTTTTTTATATAATTTTCATTTCATCAATGGAAGTTTTAGCCTTTAAGAAAAAAAAAACAAAGGGCCCAAAATTTAAAGATGAAATTTAACTCCATCTAACAAAAAGTCTAAGTCCCATTTTTAAAAACATTAAAATTATTTTTGTACCTTGGTGATAATATTAAAATTATTTATGCGCCTAAAAAACTATTAGGTAATTTTTACACTCCGGTGACAACATTAGGATATTTTTGTAGCTTTTCCCTTGTTTTAATGATTTTTCCATTTATTAATTAAAATAATGTATAAATAAAACTTGCCCACATATTTATAAAAAATGAAAAATGAAACTTATTTAATTCTCGTACTGTAGTAATGAAAATTACATTCTCTTGTACATGGTTATTGGTTAATGTATATTCTCATACAATTTTATTTTAAGCAAATTATTTTGATACCCTTGATATATGATATAATTTTCAGTTTTATCCTTCTATTTGAAAATACAGTATATGGTTTTTCATTATTAAATTTTAATCCTTCCGTCCATTTTTAGTGCTAGATAACTAAAAAATTAAATTTTAGCTTAGTCCGTAAATTATTTTTAACATAAATATAAATAAAAATATATTTTTTTATTAAATTTAATGGTTTCATGTAACTTATTTATATTTTTCTTAATTTAATGATTTTGGTGATGCTTCAAAGTAGAGCATAGTCCAAAAAAGCAGTTGTTGCGGATCGCTCAAGAAAATAGCAAAAATAAATAAAAAAGCTATGGATGCCTAGATTTTAAAAATGGACATAAATACCTCTGATATCAATGTATTTTGTGGAGGAGTCTGAAAGACTCATATTCAAAAAAACGACAAAAAAAATAAAAATTCTCAAAATAAAGAAAGAATTGTATAAAAAAGAGAAGACTCACCAAACATGTGGGTAGAACGACACGGAAAAAATAAGACATAAAAAAATACATAAATATGTTAAACCGAAAAAAATTCAAATCGGCTATTAATTATTAAACCGGAAAAAATAATCATTAATTTAGAATAATTTTATATATAATAATCATAGTCAATTAAAATAATATTTTTAAAAAATATACTTTTATTCTATAAGATGTTAAATGTTTTGTTTTTTTATTTCAAGGGGCCTATATGTATTTTTTTACTTTAAAGAAACGGAATTTCTAATGGCGTCAACATTGAAGTCTTTTTATACTCGCTCCGTTTTTGTTGTTGTTGTCCATTTAGGCAAAATTGTATATATCAAAATATTGCTCTTTTTGTCTTAAATTTGGAAGATAAAGATTAAAATCACCTTGAATCTTTAAATAAACAAGTATTTATAGATAAATAAAAATGGCTAAATGAACAATTAAAAAAACTGGAGGGAGTACCATTTTTATGACTGTAGGGGTCTAAGTAAAACGCAACCCACTATAAGAGTCTAAATATTCATGAGCTTCAACCACATGGGCCAATTTGGACCTTTTGTCTTAATTAAATTAAATAAAATAAAATCCAATAATTCATATGATGAGCAGGAAATGATTCAGTTTGATTGGTTCAAATTTAGAACTGGATGTCGGTCCGACCTGGAAGAAATAAAAAATAAGGAATTATGCAGATTTGACTTTGGCTGATTTAGACCGGTTTGATTGACAATTATACTTTTTTTTGATTGACAATTATATTTATCAAATGGATAAATAAATATTTTTTTAAAATTATAAAAACAATAAAAATCAAAGAAGATTTTTTAATAGATTCGTCGGACTAACTGATTACAGATTAATTTTTTAAATTGAAAATTAACAGTCCATCTTCAAAGTTTAAAGAGAAGATCACAAAAATACCACAAAAATAACTCAACATTTCACACATTGTCACCTAACTCCCTTATTTATCATTTCTACCACAAAAGCAAAAAAGTTTACAACAAACACCATTCCATTAAATAGGTGACACATGGCAAGCATAATACCATCTTAATAAAAAGGAAACACAACAACTAGCACATGTGATTTTCGTGTCAGAGCGCGTCAGCGCGCGTCATAACGCGTCAGCACGTCAGAGCGCGTCAGCGCGTCAGCACCTATAGCAAGCAAGCATCAACAAATTATAGACACAGTTTTGTAATATCATATGATACATCTCTGATACATCTCTGATACATCTCTGAGACATCATTTCAAAAAAAAAATTGATAGTAATCTATTTATTTTTTAAAAATATATACTGATTATTTATAGTATTTTATTATTTCTGTACATTTACAAATATAAAAATAATCCACAAAACTATTCAAAATAATATTTACAAAAAGTAAAAAATTAGTTTAATTAACTAACAATAAATAATTGTGTATCAATGATGTATCAAACAAATATAATATTGATATATATCGGACACGGGTCCGATGCATGAATAATATATTTTTCATGTATAAATTATGTATCGAAGATTTATCAAATATGTACTAAAAATAATTTTATTAATTATTATCGAATATATTGTTCATACATACCGAACACGGGTCTAATGCATGAATAATATATTTCTCATGTATAAATTATGTATCGAATATGTATCAAACATATATTAAAATAAATATATAATACATGTAATAAAAAATTTGATACGTCGCAAAATGTATCAAATAAGTGTAAAAAATAAGTGTAATAAAACTGTATATATCATGTATCTATTTAAATATATATATCGTGTATAAATTTAGTAAAAATGTATCTATCATGTATATATTTAAATATATTTAAAAATATATCTATCGTGTATAAATTATGTATCAGTGATGTATCTATTAAGTACATTTAAAAAATATATCTATCATGTTTAATATTTTTTTTATAAATACCACGTATAAATTATGTATCGAAAATGTATCACGTATGTATCCAAGATGCATTAAATATATATCGGAGATGTATCAAATATTTATCGAATATTTTTCACTTATACTCGTCTTTCTCATTTGTTCCACCTTGGGACTTTCAGTCAAATAATGAAAACAAACTGATCAAATATATATAAAACAATAAATATAATAATATTAATTATAAGCTTTTTTAAATTTAAAAACGAACCAATTAAATTAGTCAGTTAATTCAATTAATGTATCAAATATGTATCTATAATGTATAAATTGTGTATCAGAGATGTATTAAAAATATATTCGAGTTACAATTAAATATAGTCGATTAGAATTAAATAAAATATGTATCGGAGATGTATCCATTTTTTAAAATATAATAACAAACGGATCTGATTAGTCGGTTGATTTAATAAAATCGATAAAAAAATAAAAAAAATGTCTAAACGATCTAAATTGTATATCAGAGATGTATCAAATATGTATCGAATATGTATCCAAATATGTATCAAAAATATTCACTAGCAAATTAAGGGTTATATATATATAAAACAATAAATATAAAGAATTGGTAAACACATATGTGATTTGGTAGACACATATGTGAAATTGCAGGTGTTAGACTGACGTGATAACCAACTACACCACGACACCATTCAAGCTAATTATCTCAAATAATCTAACAATAATTTCATCAAGAGGGCTAAATTCAACATCACAGAGCAACATCTTAGCCAAAACCAAACAGTTGAAGCGATAGAGCGAGCCACCATGACGAGCAACTCAACATCTCCGCTCACAATCTCTGCTCACAGTTAAATTTCATTAAGACCATGGCAATCCAAAAGATGAAAATTTCATACTGAATGCCTAATTTTGATTTCGTTTTTGATTAGGATCATTGATAGAATAGATAAAACTGACCATATCGGCTTCGATTGAATCAAACCCGAGAACAATATCATCAAGCTTCCCTGTAATGCGAAATCAATCAAGAAACAAAATTCATTGAATTGTTAAAAGCAACCTTGGTTATCGGGAACAAAGAGGGAAGTGATGGTGGCACCATAGTTGGTGAGATGGAGATGAATGGTTCCATTGTTGAGTTCAAAGAGCTGCTGGCTCATCTTTTTTATTGTTTGGTTGTGTTATGGTGTTTTCCTTCTTCTTTTTTTCACCTGCAATTTCAAAAAAAAAATGAAAGATGAAAGAGAAGGCAAAGGATGAAAATGACGTGGAGAAAAAGAAATTGGTAAACACATATGTGATTTGGTAGACACATGTTGTCTTGGAAAGAAGGTGGTGGTGGTTGAAAATAATAATGAAAGATGGTATTTTATGAAAGAATAATTGTAAGAAAGTAAACAAATAAATTAAAGTTGTATTATGTGAAAAAGTGGGTAATTATTATGGCTTTCTTGTTATTTTCTCAAGTTTAAATAATTTTGAATTCAAATCTTGGTGGAAGTAAAAAAATGAAAAATTGTAAAAATATATAAAAACAAAATTAGATTTGAAATTTAAAAATTAGGATAAATTATTAAAAACTTCTTGTATTTTAGTGAAATATACTAACTCATCTTTTAGTTTTTGCGAAATTCATTATGACACCATTCATATTTAGATATATTATTATCACACCTATCTTGTAATTTTTCTATTATATTTCACTATTTAAATTTTATTTATTTATAGTATTTAAATATATAAAAATAAGTAATTTAATTATTTAATATGCAAAAATATAAAAACAATTTCTAAACTTCTTAAATTTTAATTGTAGCAATAGTAAAAAGGTAGGACGATAACTGTAGCATTAATGGTGCTATCCTTCTATCCCTGTAATTTTAATGATAATTTAAATAACAAATCTTATCATAATTATAGTAATTTATATTGGTAATGTTAATAATTTTGGGAATGAAAAATAGCTGAAACTGAGAGCACAGAGCTGTGGTAAGTGGCAACACTTTGAAAACTAAATGAATAAAGGATCAGTTCACCCCCTCAACTTGGGACGAAATATAAAAAAAATCTTTTTAAATAGTTTTGGATCAACCAGATCCGCAATTTGGCAAAATCGAACAAATTGCACCCTCCTTCAAAGAGGGTAACACACTCTCTGAATTTGAAGGATAAAAATTTAAAATAGTACTCAATATTCTTTTTAATTTATGAAATAATACTTAATAATTTTTAAATTTTAATTTAATTTATTATATTTTAAATTTTTAAAAATCAATTTATATTTTTAATAAAAATTTAGGGACAAAAATTTCCTTTTTCTTCCTTCTTCTTTTCTCATTCTACTTCCCTTCTACCAGATCTTCATTTTCTTCCTTTTTCTTCTTTTTCTTCTTCTTCTTCTTCTTTTCCGCCATTACCGGTGCGCCTACAACGGAACTATTCTCATTCGTATCTGTTCTCGTCTGAAAACAGACTAATCTGTTCTCGTCTGACAAAAAATCCGCTGTTCTCGTCTGAGAACAACGAAACAGAGGACCGACAGTCGTTTTGATATAGATTTTGAATGTTTAGATGGAACCTTGTGAATTATGAATGTTTTTTTTTGAATCAATTGTTGTTTTTGATATAGATTTTTGACCTTTCATGATGGTGGAGGTAGAGGACCAGCGATGATGGTGAGGTAGAGAAGATATATTTCTAATTAGGGTTTATCTGTTTAATTAGAATAATTAAGTAATTAGAATTTTAATTATATTTAGTTAGTATTAATTGTTTGTAATTAGGTAGTCCATTCTTCTTTTTTGTGTCAGAAGGATGAATTTAATTTGGTTTTATTAAGTTGCGGGTTGAATTGATCCGGTTTTACTAATTTATCGGTTCATTTGACCCAAAATCCTCCAAAATGACTCATTTCATATTTCGAGCTAAGTTGAGGGGATGAATTGATCCTTTGTTCAAACTAAAATATAAAATTCTTTTTTGCCAAACTAAAATACTTGATTGATTAAAATCAAATTGATTCTCAGAGAATAAGTTTTATAAATAATGATAATAATAGACGGACCTTACCATGGGCTTTCCATTTCAGTAATATACAAACTGCTATCGGCTAACAGCTGTACAGGTAACACCCAAACAAACTACGGCTCTTTCTTCTTCTTCTTCTCCGCCGTCGCCTTATTTTTTGTTTTGACGTGATTTGCTACATCGGCGGCCCACCGATAACCGGAAATGGAAGCATCACCAATCTACAAATTACCACAAGACACACTCCATCAGATCTTCTCATCACTCCCACTCCGTCAGATTATGATCTGCAAATCCGTTTGCAAATTCTTCAATCGTATGTTAGCTTCTCCTTCTTTTATTCACCTTATCTCCCTTACGCCTCCTCTCCGTTTTCTCGCTCTCCGTCCGCCGCCACATCACCACCACCGACACCTTTCGTCCCAAACATCGCTCCACGTGTACGATCCTGATCAGAATCAATGGCTTAGATTTAATCTGAGCTTTTTACCCTTCAGGTCTGCTCCACATCCTGTTGCTTCAGCTACTGGACTTGTTTATTTCTGGTGTGACAACCACCGCGACTCGGTTAACTCGTCTGAGGGCAAGTCACTCGTCGTCTGTAACCCGTTGACCAGCCAATTCAAAGTGTTGCCACAGCTCGGTTCTGCCTGGTCAAAGCACGGAGCTGTTCTGGTTGACTCGGCAAACCGAGTCATGGTATTGACTGAACTCGCTTTTTTATTTCTATCTGATAGGAATCCTAAGTCATGGCTAAGTTTCTCTGCCAATTTGCCGTCAAAACCTAGAAGTCCGGTTTTAGTTTCAGATTCGGTTTTTGCTTTATGCGACGTCGGATCGCCATGGAGATCGCAGTGGAAGCTATTCAGATGCCAACTTTCGAGTCTTAATAACAATAATAATCATAATCACAACCACTGGATGTGCTTGGAGAAGCATGAATGGGCTGATTTGTTTGACATTATTAAACGGCCGCGTTTAGTGCGTGGCCATGGGAATAGGTTGTTAATGATTGGAGGATTGAAGTCGACGTTTTCTCTGAATCCTTCCTGTTCTACGATTTTGATACTGAGGTTGGATTTGGACAGGTTAGAATGGGAAGAGGCGGGTAGAATGCCTGTGGAAATGTATAGGTGTTTTCAGGAGTCTACTAAATTGAAGGTATTTGGTGGCGGTGATAGAGTATGCTTTTCAGCGAAGAGATTGGGGAAGTTAGCGCTTTGGATTGATTGTGGAGACGAAGATGAAGACTGTTGGAGGTGGATTGAGGGAGCACCTGGTGGCGGTGGTAGCGGTGATGGGCTTTGGAGAGGGTTTGTTTTCGAGGCTAGACTCACTGCATTGCCTTGAATTGGTATGTTTAGTAACTTTAGTTCTTTTATTTGAGTCTGTCAGGATGTATTTGCATTTTACTTGTAAAAGAATTCAGTGTTTGAATTTGAGGAAATGATTGTGTTATTATCTTTTGCAACGTTTTGTTCTTGGGTTATCAATGATATGATAAGCAAAATGTTGGCAATTGCATGTAATGCTCCTTGATTGCCTTGCATTTTACTTTGTTCAGTCTGTTGAGTTCAGAAACCAGCATCCTTTTGCATGTAAAAAATAGTAATATAAGCGTTGCATTTAAATTAAGAATAAGGTTGAATTTGTCGCGGCACGATTTTGATAGCTGACGAGGCAAGCAACAGTAAGAAAAATGAAAAGAGCACCGAGTACTCAGTAATAGTTTCATTTGCTATCCATTTATTGATGTAAACAAAATGTCTTTCTTTTGCTTTTATTGATGTAAACAAAATGTCTTTCTTTTGCTTTTATTGATGTAAACAAAATGTCTTTCTTTTGCTTTTATGATAGCATATGAATGTGGTTTGAGTACATCATAAGTTCTATTCTTATACGGTTCAAACTTGTTATAGGGTTTATTATGCTATAAAACTATTCTTATATCTGTGTTCTCATGTGTTGGGCTTTTAATTAATTCAGTATATGGTTCTTATGTTAAAGTCAGGTAGTGAAAAATTTATAAAATAATGTTGACTACATTGGCAGAGTGGTTTTCTATGGTTTCAGTAATCATGTTGATGAAAACTGGAATATCTGGATTGCAGCTTTACTATGTTTAACAATACTTTCCTTGTAATTCATATGGTGATATTATGGGAGTTGGTCCAGTGGAAATATCTTCAGGCCATAATGACTGTTTGTTGATGAATGTTTCGGAAACATTTACTTTTCCGGGGCTTGCACTGTGAGATAATGTCTGAAATTTTATGTCAAGTATGTGGGGAAGTTATTATAGTACACATATACAGTTATTAAGCCAGTGTCATAGTTTCCAGATTTGGCATCTAAATGTGGGGAAAAGGAAAGTGTCATCTTTAAATAAAGATTTTGAGGGGTAGAATTCATAAGAAAAAGTTGGCATTAGTCGCTGATTATGCAAACATTATGGGGCTTTAAATATAAGGAAATGATAATACAACTAAAATGTTAAAGTGACATAGGCAACTTACATGTGCTTGTTTCTTGATCTGTAGACGAAACTGTTGCTCTTCTCTTTCGTTTCTGTTTTCAGAGTACAAATTGTCATGTCAAAAATTAATATAGCGACGTCAGCAAATATTACCTGACCTGATGGAAAAGCCACAAACAGTGCCGATCCTTTTTTTGTCTTTGGTATCCCTAAGATGAGGGCATATATGTTTAGGATGGCTTGACCTACAGCATGGCAACTTGTTGGAATTTATTGTAATTTAAAGACACTACAAATTGTTGGAGGACATTACTCTTTGAAGCTTAAACATTCATGAAACAGAACATAGATTCCTTACATTACATACATAATGTTTTTTCATATGTTAATGGATGTAGAGCAGATGCTTTCCTCTGTTTTTTTTATGACTTAATGGACTTAGAAATTGGAACCGTAGCTTGGTTTTATACTTGTATTCTCTGTTTTATCAGTACAAGGATCCCTTGGTGGTTCCTGGTTTTTTAGTAATTTGAACATTGGAAGTCTAACCTTCCCAACCGTTTGAAAGCCTTGGTGATTCGGTTTGCTTAATAATATTTATGTGTATGTACTTCAATTTGATATTTGCTCTGTTCACTTGCTAGTATACTGCAGAACTATAAAGGGGACCGAAACAAGACAACAATGGCTGACGATTTGTTTTGACATTTCTTTCCTTCTTTATCTGTTTGCAGTACTTTTATATGATTGTAAATGATTTAATTGGATAAGCTGTAGATCACTGTGATGAAAGTGAAGGTATACCTGTCAATCTGTCATGAACAAGACAGAACAGAAGAGTTCATTTCCTAATATGATATGTAATATGTATCCATGGGAATTGGCAACTACCTAGAAAACTCATCCAATTGGAGCCTTACCGTTTCTTCTTCTTTCTGAGGATATAAAGATGTGTCATTTATCTCTTTCGCCATGGGGATCAAAGAGATATCAGAACTTTTTGTCCAGAGATCAAAATGTGCTGCATAATGGTTGGTTGATGGAGATCATGGAGGTATTGAAAACCTCATAGGTGTTTATAGTCATGTAGATCAAAGTCATCCTTCACAAGTGCACACTTTTCTGTTTCTGCTTAGTTGTTGTTCTGAAGCTGCAGTTTGGAGATCTCCAACAATCACATCACTGTGGTCATGGTATTGCATCGCTGTGGTGGCCATTAGTATATGATGTCAAAATCAACTAATCTCAGAGAAATATTCTCCCTCGGCTCATAGTCTTGCATCACTATGGTGGCCATTGGTTTGTCTCCTGAAACCAAAAACACGAAGTTTACAATTTTCTTGAGTTGCCTCAAGGATTGCTTATTTGAAACTGAAATTGATATTGTACTTGTTTTACATATGAGGAGCCTTTGGAGCATCTGCAAGGCTAACATTGATTCATTACGCATAACAAGTTTCAAGTTGTAATGTCGATGCAGTAATAACTCTGCATCTCCAGTAAAGTCTGTGTCATGAAAATATACTATGCACTTGGTGGATTTTTTCCTTGTCTTCTTGATTCAGGATGGGCTAATAATCTCAGCATGTTTTAGCAAGAGGCAGTTTAGAAGTTTCAACATCTTCAACTCCTTAAATAGAAGACTGTCGAGATGCTGTCAATGTTTAACTCCCAGAACCCAATGAATGGTAACCATCTTTCCTGGAAGCAAGTATGTACTCTTCATATGCTTGTGTTTATTGATTGCTGTATAAGTTGGCAACACTCACCTGAACTCTGCATTGGGTTTTTTCTGTTTAGGAAGCTTAAGTAAATCTGGAGCCGTATCCTGGTTCCCTACTGTAGTTGGGTTTTTGTAGTTGAGTAGTTTGTTCGTAATTCACTATGTTAGAGATTGAATATTGAGAATCTAAATTGCACCTGAGGATAGAAATTTGGATCAGAGTATACGTTCCCCCACAGTTTTGGTGGTTAGATTCCATATCATATTACTGAATTGCATGTCACTACCTGTTGCAGATAATCAATCAACTACTTTAGTTAGGTTAATTACTAAAAAATGCCTGAGTTGTAGCAAAATTTACAATTTAATTATATCTTTTTAGTTTTTACAGTGTCGTGCACGACCTTTCAAGTTTATAAAATTTCATACAACCCAATCATTTGAAGTTAGGGTTGCTAAAATGGATGATGACATGATTAACAGATTCACCAAACACATAAATTTGGCAAATCCGTATTAAGCTCAGCGGATTTGTGTCAAAAACGTGTCAACCCGTTTATGACACCAAATAAATGGATCGTGTCATGAATTGACTGGCAAATCTGCCTAAAAGTAGTAGGGTTAGAATTTCATAAAATACAAAAATAAATTACTTAATAGATTAAAAATATCTAATATGTAAGTAAAATTAATTATATTAAAATTATATAATTTGAGTATGGATTAATAAGTTTGAGGTTAAAATTATGTTTAAACTTTAAACATCTTTAGGTTAAATGGATTGTGTTATTTGTGTTAGTCGTGTTATGCGTTTATCTTAATGCGTTAATGTGTCATGTTAGAGTTGAAAATTTTGGCACGAGCCGCTAAATGAGTCGTATTCGTGTTGATCCTAATTGTATTAATAAAATGGGTCAACACGGCATGAACAACCGTCAACTTATTTTGACATTCCTATCTGAAGCTTATATGGATTGATGAAATTATAGAAAATTAAAAGGTCATATGCATTGACATTGTAAAATTGACATTCCTATCTGAAGCTTATATGGATTGATGAAATTATAGAAAATTAAAAGGTCATATGTATTGACATTGTCAAAATTGAAAGGTCGTGCATAACATTGCAAAGAATTGAAAAGTTATGCGTGACATTACAAAAAATTAGTACTATGATATTTTCAAAAAATTAAAAAGATATGATTATTTAAATTATGGATTTCGTTAAAGGTCAAACATTTTTTTTTTGGCTATGAACCCTTTTAGTTATTAAATTCTAATTTCCTCTTAAGTTCACAGTACCTATCTTGATTATCTTCTGTTTGTTTTATATTTTAGGCAAAAATACTTAAAAACCCCCATCTTTGACTTTGTTTTCAATTGCACCACCACGTAGGAGAATTTTCAATTACACCCTATTGAGGATTTTCAGTTTTCGTCTGTACCCCAATTGACTAAAATGACCTCTTTTTATTTAGAAAAAAGTTTAAATTAATCCTTCATAAACTAATTTATTTGTTTTTTTTAGATGGAAAAAATAATGATACAATCCCTCTATTTAGTTGGTTTTAATAATTTTATCATTAAATTATCAATTTTTTTTATTTTGGGGGTACAAATGAAATCTGAAAACCCTAAATAGGATGCAATTGAAAATTCTCTTAGGTGGTGGTGGAATTGAAAAAAAATTCAAAGGTGGGGGAGTTTTCAGTATTTTTGCCTATATTTTATTCAATCTTCTTGTAACCTTATATTTTCTTTTTATTATGAATTAAAAAACAGCGTCTATTGGTGATGGAAGCGAATTTTAGATGTGCACAGAAACCAATGTCCAGCAAATGTAAGCTAACACTGACTATGCTAAACTTACGTTATTGTTATTAGGAAAAATCATCACACGAGCCACATTATTTTACAACATATCTTTTATATGTATAAATATGTGAGTTCTATTTTAAACATGTATTGATTGTTTAAATTAAAAAGATTAAATTTTGTCGGTAGATGAGAGTTGTGTTCTAAAATGACGAGGCACATCGGTTATTTGAAATAATCACCATATCGTTAGTGGTGCGTTGTCAGTGATTTACACTGATATCTGTTAAAATTTAATATGTATTTTAATAATTAAAAATTGAATTTTGTTTTTATAATAGGAATGAAGGGATCAATCTGGGACTTGCATATCAAATCAGAAGGTTGTTACAGAGACAATTATAACTATACATAAGATTCAATTATATCAGGCTTATATAGATCAGGCGGATTAAAAACATCAAATCCGTTCAAATACAATTAAATATTTAATTTTAAATTTTACTACCAACTTTTTAATAATTATTTGTATTTGAGTTTAGACGAAGCTGTGTTATGTATTTTGAATAGTATAATTCATTTATGATCCATAACCAAATGTCAACCATAAATCAATTGTATGTCAACTGCAGATCAACAGAATGTCAACTAAAGATCAACTGAACTTAAATTTAATTTTTGGTTTATATATAATAAAAAATTCTTACTATAAAATATCAAAGAGATAATTTATGCCAAATTTATTTCTGAATGATTTTAAATATATTTCATATTCATTTTATCCATGTAATTTTACGAGGTTAACAAATCAATTTTTATATTAGGTAAACAAATCAAAAAAATATACCAACAAAACAAATATTAATATTTGAAGCATACACCATAACCATTGCATCATTCCGTGATTTTGTGAAATATTCTTCTAAAAAAAATAGCTATTCTATTATTTATTGTCTATTTCGCTTTATGTTGAAGCTTTTATTTACAATTTACCAAATTTTAAAGATCAATCAAACGTCAACAGAAAAATCAACCAAATGTCAACTAAAAATTTAAAATATACATTTACTGGTTTATCTTACATTGCTGATCCAAAATTCCTTAGCATGTCACTAGAATTTAAGGAGATATCCTTCCCAAGACCCATATTCTTGTTATTAAGAAACATGCCCAGTTTTTTAAGTTTCAAATTATTAATAGATTATGATGTCTAAGTTTTGTTGCGTCTGAAAAGTCAGTTGTTGTTGTTGTAGCTGATATTTACTCATGAGCAGCCGAGGAGATTGCATCAATCTTTGATGTTGAAGAAGCACATCACTCCCTAAAATTTGCCCCAGGTTATATTGATTTATTCTAAATTGTAATTCAACACTAATATCAGGCAAAACTTACTGTTAGAGGCCATGATTTCAAAGTCAAGTTGCTCCCTCCTTGATTTGTCATGTTTTGGTTTGGTAATCATAAACCGAAATTCAATAAAAAATTCCTGCAAAGTAATGTCAATATTACTGTGAAATTCATTTTAGATTTAGAAAAAAATTGTTGTACAACTATAAATTATTAAACCAAAGAACTGAATAAAAATAGAAAGGCTTAATCACCAAAAAACCCTCCACTTTAAATACACCCTGATGTTGTAATTTTGTTAGTTACACCCTAATTCGCACTTTTAGTTTTCAATTTCACCCTCAAATATTAAATTGATCTCTTTTTTATTTGAAAAAAGTTAAAATAAGTCATCCATTTTTAACTTTTTATATGGAAAAGAGTTCAAACGAGTATTTTATAAGGGTTTTTATGAATTTTTTCCGAGTAAAAAAAGTCCAATTTGATTTTGATGGTGTAATTGAAATTCAAAGGTGCGAATTAGGGTGCAACTGACAAAATTGCAACGTCATGGTGCAACTGAAAAGAGGCTAAAAGATGAGGGTTTTTTTGGTGATTAGCCAAATGGAAAGCAATTGAACTAATTCTTGCATATTATTAACCCTTCCAACATTTAGGAATCATCTTTTCAGATTCTGGGTAATTTTGCACAAAAAAAATTAAATGATTGTCCGTAGATCTACATACAACTCACTCTTATCTCTTCCATCGCCTCGATCGCCGGTTACAAACTCTCATATCTCCACCGCCTTCTTCTTTTGATAAAAATCCAATTAATTTTCAATCTTCCACAAAACCCAAAACAACTGCTCCTGATCAAGACGATCTGCTGGATAGATTCGCTGCTCTCAAAGACACCACCGCTGCCTCGTCATCTGATAATGCCGGCGGTCACTCTGGATTTCATCTTGCCAACTAAGAAAATGATGAATGACATACTTAGTAAGGAAGGATAGAATTGTCAAATTTTTAAATAATAAATCTCCCTGTTTTTGGTTTTGGAGTATTTATGAAAACTTAATTTTTTTTGTTGAGAAATTTCTGCATATCTCTAATAGGTTATGTATTTATAAAAACAACTGAACTATTTAGGTGATTTGTGTGCTTAGCCCAAGTTTGAGATTTATGTTTGAGGAAATTAGACCTACCACGTGAAAACTGAAAATAATTAGATAAATACCGACACATTAAATTTTTTGCAGCAAAAGTTTTCTATTTTCCATAACACGTGCTGACATCTTTTTTTTTGATTGGATACGTACTGACAATAGTTTTTTTCTCTGATGGCTTATCTCCTTTACTCACACAACACTAACCTGCTAAACTGCCCTTATCTGTATATTTTGCTCTCCACTTTCCGCCGTCCTCCGGTTTATTCCAAACCGAGTAGTCGGCTGGTGATCAGACCTTTATTACAGTTCTTAGAAGAAACTCGTTGTTGTTAGTCAAGGTTTATCCGTACATGTACAGATTTAACTCCAAGATTTTGATTGGATTCGCTTTGTTTCAATAGCCTCCATTTAATTTCAGAGATGACACCGTGACCGGAGTTAAGTATCATAATCTCTTGATTCTTCAATCTTTATATGCGTTTTCTTTATTTTCCTTCAATTCATGAAATGGGTTCTCTTTTATTTGTTCCCTTCAACATCCAAACATTCCAAATTCTTGATTTTTTTATTAGCAGCATGCATGCATGTTCCATTTTGTTTGTTACCCACCTTTTATTTTCTTTAGAAGAATTATGAGAAAACAGTAAATTATAATTGGGTTTTTGTCTCTTGATTTGGTCATGGTCTTTCATTTAATTTGTAGATTAAATCATAATTATTTGTTCTTCTTCTATGGCTACTACAATTGAGCAGATGGGATTTTTTAAGTACCTCGTTGTTTTTCGGTCACAATTGAAGGTCAAAATGGATCTAGTTGTTGAGGGAACCGCCAACCATTTTATCAGATCCTCTATATTTTATATCTCTTTTGGAAAAGATGTCTATATTGACAATTTTCTTGGCAATTCTTCCGGCATAATGCTCAAGTACACTGGCAAACAATTTGCTCTAATTATGGTCAATGATTTATGTTATCAGGAGCCTCTTTGATGTAAATTTTAGGAAGATTACAAGCATTTTTGGTATACTATTGTATATTTATTGTATATTATCCATAGATTTTCGGTATGCCATTTGTATACTTTTTATATACCATCTGCATTTTTTTTTTTGGTAAGCCCATCCGGTTTCCAAGGCTTCGCCCTGACTAATCCAGATCCGACCCGTGTCGCGCACCTGGCATGGTGGGTGAGTCTTCCAGTGGGAATTTTCTGCATTCACAAGGACTCGAACCCGAGACTTTAGTTAAGCGATACCAAGCCGTATAATTGATTTAATATATTGATTTAATATATTTTTTAAATATTTTTTTATATACTATCTGTATATTTTATGTGTTTGATTTAATTTTGATTATCATTTTTTTTCAACTATTTAGGCATATAATCTGGATACTTTATGTGATGAATGGGTTGTAAATATTTAGGCATACAATCCGTATAATTGTTGTATATCAGCTGTATTTTTTTTATAGAAAAAATCAGTATACTTCGTGTATATTTTGTATATATTTTTTAATTTTAAAAATATAAATATTCTATGTTATATATTGTGTATATTTTGTCATTTTAAAATAATAAATACACCTTGTGTATTATTTGTGTATATTTTATGTATATTTTGTACATATATTTTTTAATTTTAAAATGATAAATACACATTGTGCATTCTTCGTGTATATTTTGTGTATATTTTTTAATTTTAAAATAATAAATACACATTGTTTATTATTCGTGTATATTTTATGTATAGTTTGTACATACTTTTTTTATTTTAAAATAATAAATAAACCTTGTGTATTCTTCGTGTATACTTTATGTATATTTATACTTTTTTTATTTTAAAATAATATATACACCTTGTGTATTTTTCGTGTATATTTTATGTATATTTTTTAATTTTAAAATAATAAATATATGTTATATATACTGTATATTTTGTAATTTTTAAAATAATAAATATATTTTGTGTATAATTTTAAATTTTAAAATAATAAATTACTTTGTGTGTACTTTTCAATTTTAAGATAATTGATGTTGATATATTTTTTTATTAGATTTGGTACTTTAAAAAAAAGCATCCTTTGCGTATATTTTTGAGAAAATAGTAAACATATTGTATGTATATTTTGTGATTATTTTTGAATAGATTTGATAATTTTTTTAGAAAATAACAAGTATGCTTTATGTATATTTTGTGTATAATTTATAAATAATAATAACAATAATAATATATCTTATGTATATTTTGTGTATTCTTTATAATTACTTTTGAATAGATTTAGTATTATTTTTTCAGAAAATAATCAGTATATTTTGTGTAAATTTTATAAAAAATAATAGATAGATTTTATATATAATTTGTGTATACTTTGTAATTTAAAATAATTAATTTTGATATATTTTTGAATAGATTCTTTTAAAAAAGAAAATAATAATATATTTTATGTATACTTTATAAAAAATAATAAATATCTTTTATGAATGTCTTTATATATTTTTTATAATTTAAAAATAAAAATATTTCTAATTATCTAAATACCTAAATACAATTTTAAAATTTAAATTAGAGAGAGGAGTAATACTTATTCTTAATTCTAAATCAAAATCATGATAATAGCAAACAATAAATAAAAATTAATAAAACAGTTACACCTACTTTAATGTTAATAGAAGTTAGATTTTAATCTTAGAGCTAACTAGAAAATAAAATTAGTGGGATCTTTCATCCAATTTTATTTGACCAGTTTCTCTTTTATTTATATAATAATTAAATTTTTATTTAAAAAGACATATTTAGAAACTCTTATTTCCTGATCCCAAAACAGAAGCCCCAAACAATGAAGGGGTGAACTAATTTCTTTTGATGACTAATGAATATTCATAATCCTGCAATATTAAATTGTCATTTAGCATTTCCCACCCAACAGTCCACTTTGACTCCTAAAAGCAGCATAAAGTTGTCCTTAAGTCAAAGATTAGAATAGAAGTCTACAAATCCAACGGTAGAAACGGAAACAGGGACAGCATAAAAATTAAAGCGAGCAACAACAGAAAATTAAAGAAGTAAAAATGATCCCGTTTCCCGATGGGAATTGGAGTACGTGTTTGTTATAAATTATTTCAAATAATCACGTACAAATACAATTAGTTTAAGTAAATAAGTGTTGTTCCCAAATATAATTACCCGTCCGTATTTTTCTAATTACTTTGCAAAAACATGATACTTTTCAAAAAATCCCTTTATGTTTCTGTAAGACTTGTTGGACATCATTGAGAATGGCCCTGGGAGACTAGAGCCCATCTTATCTGCAATGTCTCCGTACAAAATGGGGTCAGCCTACCGGATAATTGATGCTTGCTCTTTTTTTACGAAAGATTTACATATTTATTTTAAAAAATAAAAATATATGTACTTCTTATTTTAATATGGAACAATCACAAAAAATATCTCACGTTTTTTTCTATATTTATATTTTATTCTCGGTATTAAAATAATTATAATTTTTCTTTTCTAAATATCCAATGGTGTGTAATCGTGAATTAAATTTAAAAGGGGTAAAATATAGTTTTTTATGTAATAGGTAAAAGTTAAAATTTATTAAAACTAAGGGATCAAAATATAAAAAATTTCAACATGCGCCCCCTTCATAGTGATCAAAATATAACCACTTGATTTATTACTAACCTAGTGTACAAATTCTATAAAAGCTTCATAATCGAAAGATATCTATTCTTTCACAATGTTAAAAAAATTCACTATTTTTATATGTTTTTTCAATTTAATCACGTATATTAAAATTTATCATAAAAATAAACAGCATTATAAATTTTGATAGTATATTATAAAATTCTGTAAACTTTTTTTAATGGATGAATATGGAACCTACATTAAGAGCATCAAGGAATTATACAAGATTATTCGATACTGAAACTTTTAATAAAACTAGTGCTGCTTTACGTGTTTCACACGTGGCTCGTAGTGTGACTTGTTAACTAATTATATTTATTATAAACTAGAAAAATTATATTTATATTTAATTAATAATTATTTTTATAATTGCAAAATGTGTTTAAATATAAAATATCAAATAATTATTGAAATATTAGTTAATTAGGAATATTTTATTTTATTTATGGTAAATTTAAATAAAAAATATCAAATAATAATTAAATTAATAATTTATTATTTAACTTAATTAAAATTATAATTGATTAAATATTAATTAAAATAAAATTATTAAATAAGGTAATGTATTTTAGTTAGTACTCTCGCAATTATCTTGACATAATATTGTAAATAGTTTATTTAAGTTAGTACTCTAGCTCCAATTATTTCAATAAATTTATAAATAATAATTATATTTAATAAATTAAAAGGACATTAGCGTAAATGTGTCTGCCCCCTTCTCATTAATGCTTTTATATATAGTATAGATGTATATTATGAAGTCTTAAAGAGTTAAACTTTTTTTTAGCTATTTTAATAAATTTATCTAATTTTTTTAAAAATATATAAATCTAGGATAGTTTTGTTGAAATCCTATTCTATTCTTTAAGCAATTAAGGGCATCTCTTGAAATTTTGGAGTTTTTCTCTAATTAAAGAGAGAATAAGCATGAGGTATTTCTCACCCATCATATGTTAATGTCAGTATCGATATATATAATAGAAGCATAATAATTAAATAGAATACATTATTTAATGCAGTGGTTGAGGGATAATTTAAGAAAAATTAATGCACACAATCGTTGCGCCATATCATTTTTAACAAATCAATGGTACGTTAGACATGTGAAAAAATTAATAATAAAAAAATTAAGTGATAATTAAAAGATTGTCTATCACAAATGCTCATTGCTTTTATTGTAAATATGATGTATGACACAATCAATTTATGAGATAAACTTATAGTTTAATGGCTTAAGAAAAGAAAGGACGCTATAACCTATACATCCATTATAAAGGCAAGATTTTCGACCAAACTTTAAGATTCTCTAATAAATTTATATATTTACAATTTTATCATCATTTTACTGAGATTTATAATATAATTGATTTACTCTACGGATGATGTGGTAAATTCGATCTATCTAATTTTTCTTGGATATCTGATTTAACTAGAGGTGAGCAAAAATCAAATTAAATCATTAATTGGACTGATAAATTTGTATGTGTATATAAATAACTATAAAATTTAATAATGTTATTATTTACATATAGATAATATATGTATATAAATAATATGTATCGACTAATAAATACTGATGAGATATAGTTCAAATATTATAAACGTTAAATAGTATTCTATTAAGTCGTGTATTTGATTCCTTCCACAAATACTTCCCTCTTTCATATTGATAAAAAAAAAAATTAACGATGTATTATTGGCATGGATTACAATCATTTCATGTAAATCTCACTGCTTTTATGTGGTATTTTATGTTCCCAAATCTGCTTTTATTTTACGTGCCAATGCAATCAATGTACTAAACATGGAATCTAAAATTATAATTTCTTTTAATTATAAACATACTAGTAATAAGAAAAACACTAGTAATAAAAAATTAATACATGCTTTCATGAAGAAAAGTAATTAAAATTTAAGATAAAAAACTTAAGAATTCGGAAATAATTAAAAGAAAAGTATTATGTTTTGGAGTGTCATCCCACTGGCTTAAACCTTTATTTATTCCTACAAAAGTCTATAATTTGATAGCCAATTAAAGCAAGAACTCCGAGTTAGTGGTAGACAAATTCAAGAAATAGTATATTCCTTAAGAAAAAGTTAGAGCATTCATGAATAAGTAACATCAACTATTAAATCTTCTGAAGGTTTAATATTAAATTAAATCTTAAATTTTAGTGTGATTTTTAATTACAGCACAAATTTTAGAATTTAACAGTATCAATCATTAATTTTTATTTTTTAATAAATCAGAATACCAAACTAAAAAACACTAACGTGAACATTATAATATCCAATTACGTCAACATTTTTGTTATTACATGATTGGTCGGTGTTTCAGTTTGCCAAAAAATAAAAATTGGCAAGTGATATTGTCAAATTTTAAAATTCATGTTATAATTATAAATCATGCTAAAATTGGTAGGGCTTACTACTTAGATGATTTCAGAAGTTATCCACTTCACACTTGATTATCAAGTGGTTACCGTGAATACGATAATTGGTAATTTAATTTGTAGTTAACCCATTTGGAAACTAGTTTTATTTTTGAATTGTCGGGAAATAACTTTCTTTACTATTTTTTCTTCTCGACTTGTTTTATTTTTATTATATCGGTATTTTTAATTGGTCTATTTGGACTTATGGACATAAAAGCTTGTATCCATATGTTATTGTTATCCATTTTATTTTTATTAGTCTAAATAAGATAATTAAATTTATTAGGATTATGTTTGTTCATTAGTTTTTTTTTTTTTTGATAATTTGGGGAGGGGGAGCGCTTGTGGGAGGAATCGAACCCACAACCTAGTAGTTTGCTGCTTAGCGCTTATACCATTTGAGCTATAACTCATTGGTTGTTCATTAGGTTTTTGTTTCCTATAAATAGTTATATTTTGCACTGTATTTATATTTGTATCACACAATTTATTAAAAAGAATATGTAAATTACAATTCTTTTTTATTGCTTAAGAATAGTTCAGTAATTTTATTTAGATTTTAAATCTCACAGCTAATTTTAATGTAATATAGACATAGTTCTATCATTTTAATTTTTGATTGGATTTTGGTCTAAAGCATATATACCTCCATAGTGAACCAATGAGAAAAGTAGAAAATGTATTTTTGAAATTAAAAAACTAAACAAGATAATTTTGGTAAACAACAAGGCATGAAATGAAAAAGGTTCAAAATCTGGGTAGCGCCATAAATATATTAAAAAACAAGATAATATGGGAAGTTTTATCAAAAATTATAGTTATCTCATAATTAAATTAACATAAAATATATATAAAAAATTGAAATTAAAAAACTAAATAAGATAATTTTACTAAACGAAAATGGTACGAAATAAAAAAAAGGTGCAAAATATGGGTAGCGTGTTAAAAATAAAATATGATAATCTTAAAAATTATAGTTATCTCATAATTAAATTATAAAATATATATGTGATGTTATAGTAATTATATTTATTAAAGGATAAACTCATTTTGGGACCCCTAAACTATACAATTTTAATTAATCAAATCCTTTAATTTCTATTTGACTTTCTCAGGTCTCTAAATTTTTATTTTTTGATTCATCAAGTCCCTCAACTTCTATTTGATTTTATCAGTTCTCTAAATTTTTATTTTTTGGTTTATTAGATCCTTAAACGGAGATTCATTTAAAGACTTAATGAACCAAAAAAATAAAATTTTAGGCAACTAATAAATTAAAAAACAAAATTTTAGAGATTTGAGGAAGTCAAGTAAAAATTGAGGGACCTGATAAATAAAAAAATAAAAATTTAGAGATTTGATGAAGCCAAATTAAAGTTGAGAGACCTGATAAACCAAAATCGTATGGTTCAAGGACCTCAAAATAAGTTTAGCTTTTATTAAATTGCATTTGAATGATTGGTCTAATGGCCAAGCCCTTCAACATGCATGAGGTCGGGAATTTGAACCTTCGATTCTTCTCAGACCGTAATTTGTCTAGTTTAACTTTAGAAAATGCATATTAATTTCTGTTAACCCCGCTAACAATTCATTTAGAGTAAATCTATCTATGATAAATAATTATATTTATTCACTTGTTTTTATATCATTGAAAAAATATCATATCTATTAACAATAATATTTAATAAAATTCACTTTTAAATTTCTATCTTAGTGTGTACGAAAGACGATGAATATATAGATAAAAAGTTTAATTTTTAATTTTATTTTTTGAACACTTTGTGAGACAAGTTCATTGTTCCAAAGAAAAAGGATTGAGAATCTTAATCTGAAAAATGGGTTAGTGCATGTTTACATCATGCTCTTGGATGTGACATGCAAAGTGATCATCATAATACGCTAATAGTGCCAAATTAGATATTTTTTCCATTAATAGTGATTTTTTTACTTTTTATTTTTGGATTATCTAATAATGAGTTGGGTAGCTAGATATTTATTACTATGAAAATCACACCATAGATCTGAAATTTAGCATTGCTAGTTTGTTACTTCTTCTTGATTCTTTAGCTGGGGTAAAAAATAATTAATCACGAAGAAAATGCAATCATTAAATTTCCCCTTTTAAGTATATAAAATATAATTTAACAGTTTATAAATAATAAAACAAAATTAAAATGCCAGTGAGGCCTAACCCAAGTGGTTAAGGCGCTCCAGTACATTCCTGAGATCTCGGTTTCGAGTCTCAGTAGGGCTAGTGTTTAAGGCCGATTTAAAATGGAAGTTTAACTACTAACCACCAAATACTAAACGTAATTAGATTCTACCACAGTCAAAAAAAAAAAACTAAATACTAATTATTATTAAAATTAATTTTTTAAATCTTAATTAATAATTCAGAAATAATAAATTAAATGAAAAATATTTACATGTATAATATATCAGAGCTCCCTAACAAAACATAACATGTTATGTTAAAACTTCAAAATATGAAGAGAAAAATATTAATCAAGACATAAAATATCATCATATCTAAACAATTAATTATTAGGAAAGACATAAAATTATTATTTTTGAAATATAATGGATACTATTAATCTGTTTATATTACAATCTGATAATAATCATTATTTATATAATAGAAAATTGAATTCAAAATTAAATAAAGGAACACATAGAAGAATTACGAAATGAACACTTTAATTAAATATTAAAAATTTATATTTACAGCTCAAATTATGTTGGCATAACTCATTGGTGCACTTAGTGATCCACCAACTCCATTCAATTCCATGGCCATTTCAAATCATAAAATGGTATTTGAATGAGTGAGATTGAAAGAACATCGAAAATAAAACTATCATTTATAATATAATTGATATCTCTGTCCATCAATATATCTATGAAAAAGATGTTTCTTTTTTAAAAAATCACAAAACTATCCAATTTATCTCCCTTCATAAAAGATAAATCGCAGACACAAATTATATATTTAGAAATACTTCTTTCATGTATCTTCGATATATTTTTGGGCAGATTGTACAAAGTAAAAAAATTTAGATATTAAAAGGTATCCATAAAAGTTTTAATAAATTTTAAGTCATTTTTACAATTTTTCTTATGTTTATATATTTACATATAAAAATGAAAAATTTATTTAAGTATGAAAATAGTATTTGGTGCAACACGTGTTAGAAACGCCTTATTTTCTTCTTTTCGAATCCACAAAAATTTATCATATTTATAATTTTTTAATAATGTAGTTTTTGTTTTTCTGACGAAACAATTAAGATTTAGTTTATGAACTAGCAGTATCAAGTGATGGGGTAGATCCTCTCGCCGGATTTTTTTTTTTAAATATAACTATAGAGGTTTTTTCTTTACCAGCACTACAAACCGCCCTTATAAGTGTTAGGGGCGGTTTTTTCTTCTTATAGACACGGTTAAAACCACCGATATAAATGTAAATTACCACACTTACACTTATTTTATTGTTATTTGATTTTCTAAATAATCAAACGCGAAAATTTCGACTTTCTTAAGTTGAAGTCCTGATCCGCCGACATTAAATATGGGGAGTTTTTTGTTGGATTTGAAACGGACCCAATTTTTTTTAAACCTTGACACACAAAATCTCAAAACAAAATATTTGTTATTTTTAGATAAAATTTATCCACGTGGAATTAAAAACCAAGCAAGCACATATTGCAATGCCTATAGCCGTATAGCGTGGGCGAATTTTATTATTGGTTTTTTTTTTCCCGTTAAAGTTTCTCCATAAATCTTCAAAATGACTAAGGGCAGCTTAGTCATTTCCATCTGACACACCAAAACTTAACAACCCTATCCATTTTAGAAAGAGGGAAAATTGACTAGCTCTGTTCGCATCTTTCTCTTGCTATATCTTCGCTAGAATTTATGTTAATGTAATACCCCTATTACTCTGCTACAAATATATTTAAGATGACGAAATTACCCTATATTTATCATCAAAATTTCGAGATTTACCTGCCCTTGTGGATAGATTCTTCTATCTTCGGTCAAAGATCCTTCTCTCTGTTTCAACACTGATCAAACACATACGCATACATAATTTTTTTCTTTTTTTTTTCCTCTGTTCCTCAGCTCATGGAAACAGCGTGATTCTTTATTCAGTAAGTGAAAAAAATAATTAAGAAGAATGGATTTAATGGAAGGAGTAGGAGAAAGCTCTTCGCCGCCGAGGAGTACTAGTGGCGGCGGCTATGGCGGAAGTTTCAGTAACTACGATGTGAGAAACGATGTGTATAATCGGTTAATAGAGAGTCGTCATGAAGAAGCTATCTCTAATCCGGAGTCGTTTCGTGAGCTTCTTGATGCTCACTTCAATCGCTTGCCTCCTAGGTATTTTTTCCCACTTAAATGCGTTAAGAGGCATGTTGTTATGTATTTAGTAGAATATGTATTGAGAATATTCAGTGTTCTGTTTTCTTATTTCTTGATTTTGTTGTTTGATTCTGTTATTTCTTTATAGTTTTAGTAATGTAAAAATTTCTAGAATGTGCATGTGCTTAGTTTGGTTGTATTTTTTAAATTTTGATTTCGAATGTAATCACAACAAAGAAACTGATGAACTGAGATTTCAACTTCTTGCGGTGCGAACTGATGAATTAATTGCTTTGTAATGCTTTTTTTAACTTATTTCGTATCAGTTATGGACTTGATGTCAACATGGATAGAGTGGAGGATGTTTTGGTACATCAAAAGCTTCTTGCATTGGCAAAAGATCCAGAGAAACGGCCTGCTTATCATATTCGATTCTTGGAGGTAGGTACCACCCATCTATTTGGCTTTGTAGGATGATTTTTAATATCTTTGCTGCTAAAGCTGATTTTAAATCAATGAAGATACCTTTTTGTTTTATCTATTTTGCTATGGATTCCAAATAATAGGATAATTTTTAGTTTCTTCTGAATAGTTTTTACACTGAATTATGAGATATGTAATTTGAGGAGAACAGTTAATTGGTCAGGATTTTAATGGAATTTAGGAAACAGTGCTGTATGTCTATTTTTATCATGAACTCGAGGCATCTGTATGTATAATCAACAACCTATTATGTGTTAGAATTGAAAGGAAGTTGAGGTGGATATTGCCAAAATTGTAATTGTGTAAACCATCAAAATGGGTATAAATGTGGTGATTTTGACAATGTTCACTCTGTTGTTCTCAGTTTCATATGGAAAGTGATGACGACAGAGACATATTTGTGATCGGTAAAATGAAGCTCATAATGATTATTGTCTCTTAGGTTTCAGTTGTAGATAGAGAAAGGGATTTACAGGGACTGACTGCTTTTTTAGCTTTAGGGTTTTTGTCTTTCAAATGAAAATTTATATGGTCATGTTGATCTAAGCTCTGAATCACTAATGAAAAATTTTACTTTCATCGTTTTTATCTTTCAAATGAAAATTTATATGGTCTTGTTGATTTGAGCTCTGAATCACTATTGACAAACTTTACTTTCAGCTTTGAGCTACTTGATTTTTACTTTTCTTACTTTATCTTATTGCAAGTTTACCTGACATCTGAATGGCAGCTACATTGTGCATTGAATATCCATCAGCTATCCCTTACACATAAAAATTCCCATCTATTGATTTTGCCAAGTGAAAATCCATCTCTCTCTCTCTTTGTTCTTGTTGACCGGTTGGAAAACTCAACTGTTTTCTCACTAGGAGCTTTATGAAACTTTTAGTCTTGTTTATTTTATAATTTTTCCCTGGTTCAATGAGTACCTGTAGATTATGAGTATCAAACTTTTGATTTAGCTATACAAATCACTCTAGTGAGTTTTGGCATGAAGATCTTTTTATGTAGTGCTGTTTTTTCTTGGAAATTTAAATGCTTAGATTTTAATTGAAAACCCTTATTTATATTGAGATGGTGAAGAAATCCTATGAAATTAATCTTCAGACAGTTAAATTCTTGCGAACTTGAATTGTAATTTTATTCAGCAAAGCAGCATCACTTCCTTTCCTTTTACTTCTTTTTTGCTGCCAAGTAGAACCACTGCACTAGATCAGATGATGGTGATGAACAACAATTTATGAACATCATTTCTGTCGAAAAGAATTTTGATGCAGACACTAGAGGAGATGTACCACATAAGAGGTATTTCTTCTAACAAAGATCTCGCTTCTCTGTGTTTCTATATATCAGATTTTCTCTTTGTAAGAGTGGATTTGCATTGGATGAATAGTGGTATTGTATGACATACTTTTTTTGTTCTGAGTTCAGTACAATACAAATATTGAATTTTAGGCACATTTTTTTATTGTTTTGTTATGTATGGCTTCCAAGTAGATTCAAAGACCGTGACGTTGATTTTGAGCCCTGCTCTAAGCTTGAGGATTTAAACTTGGATGTTAGGAAGACTTCCAAGGGCATTGAGGAAACATATAATACAGATAACATTTCTAGAAGGTACCTCAACAAACATTTGTTTTCTATTCGATTTTTTAATGCTGAAAGAGCAAAAAGACCATTTGTAAGCTGCCATGCATGAGAAAGAATCTTGCACTTTGGGTTTGGATGTAGGATTAGCTATATTGCTGTGAGTTACAATGGAATACTAATAATTGTGCCCTTTCAATTTTTTAATTCCTTTCAATTGCTAGCAAGAAGTAGATGCTCTCTAGTTGAAAGTCATTGAAATGAAAAAATCACTCAAGCGTTTTTTGCTTCTTACTATTAGGTTCAAGAAATCACTTTTCTCATTTCCTGCAAGAATTTTGAGCAACTTTTGATTTTTTCTTTTTTAACTTGAAATTCGGAAAGAAGTATGGTTTCTGATCAGAAATTTTTATGTCCCCTAAAGATTTTGTTTAGCTGATATCAGAAAACTCTTTTAAAGAATTGTGAAGTTTAAGTGAATCATGATGAACCCGATTGTATTTAAAATATTTTTAACTAATCTAAAACAACAGGTGAACTTGTAATCAGAAAATAAATTGTACCCTAATTGCATCAATTAAACTGAATTGGATGTCTGGATGATTATATGTTTATAGTCATCAGATCCATGTCTACCATTCTAGATGTATCATTTATCATACATGCATGGGGTGTAAGTTGTATGTCTTAAATTTTATGCAGGCAAGAAGCTGTACCTGTTCCAATCCATGAAGTTATTTTTTCCACCATCGACAAGCCAAAGCTTCTGAGTCAGGTATTTGGGAAGATTATGCCCATTACTCTGTTGAAAAACTATCAGTCTTCTTTTGTAAATTTACTTGTTCGTGACCTAAGTTTACAACCATGAAGTGAAGCATTTTTCAGCCACTGATTTTAATTCCATATTTGATGATGTCTTATGCAAGAAAGCATAAATGGAAAAATGAAACTGAGATTGGAAGTTTTTGTCCCTCCCCCTTCTAATTGTTTCTTTCTTCTGCTTTACAAACCATGAATAAGTTATGTGAGTATCTAGGGAATTGATATATACCAAAACAAAAAATATTTCTTTCTCTGAGGTTTTTGATGTTATTTTTCAGGTTACTGAGATTAAGATTGATTGTTATTTGTATCATAGGATTTATTTCATGTTCTAGTGGTTTTACTGTCCTTATTGATACATTCACCCGGGCTTCAGCCTGCTATTTGTCCACTCATAAGATGTCTTCTTGTAGCTTTCTGCTCTGCTTTCAGATATAGGACTTAACATCCGCGAAGCACATGTTTTCTCCACAACCGATGGCTACTCTTTAGATGTATTTGTGGTTGATGGATGGCCTGTTCAGGTAGTTTTTACTTGATCATGTAATACAACTGTGTCATTTGGTTTGCTCTTTATTATCAGATCTCCATATGTTGATGTTCTCTCTCATATGTGAAACCAATTTTGCTGCATGTTATCCTCACATATCTTAATTCATTCGTCTTGATAATTAGTCCGAGTGATCTCTTTTATTTTATGTCATGACTCTTGTTGAATTTAACTATGTGGTGATGACATTCTGTTTTATACAAGTATGGCCACTACCTGTATGCTATGAAGCACCTATACTTCTCAGAGGTATAGGTGCGTATGCATGGGACATAGTGGAGAAACGTATGGGACAAGGCGAAATGACTGTTCCCGCAATTTTTACCGTTGAAGGAGGATGACACGCCATGGGACACAACAAGAGATTCTTAAAAAAGTTTTGGGTCTTTTTAAAATAAAAACGCAGCCCTCTTCTAATATTTTTCTTTAAAACATCAACACAGCCCAATCTCTTTTTTAAATAAAATCACAGCCCTCTTTTCAATGCTCCTTTCCTAATTTTTTG
Source organism: Mercurialis annua (assembly GCF_937616625.2). Classification (NCBI taxonomy): domain Eukaryota; kingdom Viridiplantae; phylum Streptophyta; class Magnoliopsida; order Malpighiales; family Euphorbiaceae; genus Mercurialis; species Mercurialis annua. Next base: position 70,056,344 of record NC_065570.1, read on the forward strand.
ATTTTTTCTTATAGTTACTTTTTTTTTCCAATTTAAACACAAAAAAATACCCACTTAATGATTTTTCTTTAATTTTATGGTTTACTCTTCTTTAAATGATGCGAGTGATGATTACTCATCAAAACCACAGAAGATAACTTTGATATATACACATATATTGACAATATATAATTTGTCATGTTACCGCTGTGTCTCTGCTCATTGTTTTTAGAAAATAATTTGCAGTGTCTGTACCCATACCTGCACCAGTTCCTGTAACCGTATCAGTGCTTCATAGCCTGTATGTGGAGTGCTTGATGTTCAGTGAAAAAGTCCTACAAATTTGAGTTACTACCATTTTTTTGAACAACTGCACATTTTCTTTGTTTTTTGATCAAATTGGTCTGAAACTATGCTTTTTCCCAGGACAATGGCCTTAAACTATTAAGGAGCATTGTGATTATATTTCCTTATGACAGGGATCTGTGCTGAGTCCAAATGTTGCTGACTTTGCAATGTTGTGGCCAGGATACAGATGGATTGCTTGAAGCTATGGGAAAATCCATTGCAAGATGTGAGGTAAAGTTTGTCTCTTTGTATTTTAATTGTCTGGTTGTAATTCTTTTGTTTAATCACGTTGCTGTACTAGGAAGCTCAATTTTTCCTTGATAGAGAAATAAGAGCGTTTCTTAATTTTCTGGAATGGTCTAACAATAACAGTTCTCCACTTGTAATGTGATCATTCGGAAGGGACTGCACATGTTAAGGGAGAAAATCTATAGTCTTTGCTGATGAATACACATTATCTTGTTGGTGCTAGTCGACTCTTGGTTTTAAATGACATGTTATGCGTTTTTGATTGATCTTGTTTATATTTAGCCTAGAGGAAGAGGGGTTTGGATATCTAATATAAGTGTACTTTACATTGGAAAGGGAAAGGCTAAGCCGGAAATTAACGTGCTGGCTGGATATGTAAACCCAGTGCCATATGGGTTGTGTTGCTGTTTATAAAGTCTTCTGATTTCAAATACGGATCTTTGACATGCATTTTGTGAAGTTACCCAGTGTTTGGGCATTTGTCCAGTCATAACAGGGTTTAGGGTGGGGAGATTCCTCTCAAAAGAAAAAGAAAAGAAAGAGAAGATTCCAAAGTGAAACAGAAAAATATGTGGGAAAGATTTTATTGTATTTTCCAAATATGTGAAAATTTTATGGTGTTGACAATAAGTTATCATGCTTTGTAATTATTGTACTTGTACTCCTCTTTTTAGTTGTATTGTCCAAATTTGGCCTTGCTGAAATGAAGCTGAACTACATTGAAGTCATAAATAATTTCAGTTTTCAACTGCAAATATGAAAAACAAAATGTCTTTTCATCTTTCCTAGTTAGACATTAGTGTTTGATTTCATAATAGAAATTAAATGAGATATTGAAATAAAGAATGCTTTTCTCTCAGGAGATCGAACTGTCATAAAATTAGCCCTTAAAAGTTAAACAGACAGTTTTTTTAGAATTGGACTTTCTTTGTAAACAATTTAAGAATTGGACTTGGTTAACCAAATTTGCTAATTTAGTGGTCATTTGACTTCTCCACTATAGTTTAACGGCAGCTGCTCCTTTTTTTTGGGGAATTGAAATGCTTATTTCTTCTTGAAAATTGTAGGGGTCGTGGTCTGGTTCTTTGCATTTTCATTTAGCAACTGATAAAGTTTCAGCAGCACCGACACAATCTGGGGAGTGGGAAATTGATAGACGATTACTGAAGTTAGGGGAAAGAATTGCTTCTGGTTCTTGTGGAGATTTGTGAGTTCAACCTTTTCTGAATTACTTGCCTAATTTGGTTAACCCTACTGTTTCCTTAAATATCATTTTCTTTTTCATTCTGTCTGTATGAAGGTATCATGGAGTTTACCTTAGTCAAGATGTGGCTGTTAAAGTTCTTAGATCTGAGCAGTTAAACGATACTCAAGAAGAGGAGTTCTCTCAAGAAGTTGCAATTCTAAGGTGAATAGTTGTGAACTGTTTGAACATTTACTGTCTGACAATGTTATAAGTGTTTCTCGTCCTATTTTACTGATGTCACTTTGTTACATACTTTACATACTTTTGCTTCCTGATGTGATTTTTTTAAAAAACCAATGTTTCCTGGAGTAAATATACTAAAACAAACTGTTTATGATTGGATTGACCTCTTGAAAGCAAACTGGCATTTATGTTTTTCATATTATTGTTTTATTTTGCTGGAGTTCTTCAATTAGATTATACCACTTTTGTGGAATTGCAAGTACCAATGTCATCTACTATTATTATATGTAGTGATGGTGAACAGTGAACATCCATGATGTTATCTGTCAGCTAGTATTTCAAATTTTAAAAGCATTCTGTCCTCTGGACAGTGGCGGAACAATGAACATGAACCAAATCTACTTGTTTTTGCTATATATATATATATATATATATATATATATATATATATATATATATATTTATATATATGATGTGCCTTCCTGATGCTATGTCTCTAAGCATGCCATTTTACTCCCTATACTATTTATTATAGAATGAATATAAATACTTGAATATGCTTTACAGCTTTAGATTTGAAATGAAATGTTCATCCCAGTATTTTGGGCTGCTTAAAAATCCCATATAAACTATGTGAGTATTTTTATGAAGCTGTAATGATGATTTTATTCTGGAAGCATTGTGCTGTATTCTTTCAGTCTATATGGATAGCTTTTTACTATGTTTTTATATTTGCAAGTAGTTGAGGGGTAGCCTTTCCAATTGCAAGGCTTCCCTTTTGTTCCTTGGATGATCACATATCTGAGTCATGGAATAACCATTTTTTTTTTGCAAAAAGCAACCGGAAGTTGTTAATGCTATTACACCTTTGAAAAGCAAGGACTCTTGTGCGCAGGATGCCCTTTTTCTTTGCACCTGGAAACTGTCCTAGTTACTTATCTTTTCTCTTTGGAATTATGTTTTCTGGATGCAGGAAGGTCCAACATAGAAATGTCGTTCATTTTATTGGTGCATGCACGGAGTCTCCACATTTGTGCATAGTAACAGGTAGTAATTCCTTGCATGCAGAAAAACCTTTGCTTTTAGTTTCTTACTCCCCCCCAGCTTCCAATTTTATTTGGTCAGCAGCCAATAATAAATGCACATGTGTTGAGATCAATAAGAATAGAGCTCTAGGACTTGTACTTCAGAAAGGTACCCGACTTGAGCATATATGCAAATTATTCTAAATGGACTTCTTTTGAGGGCTCCTTTATTAAGACTATAACTTTCTATTCTTCAATTTGCAGTTGATTATCATCTAAACTACAGTCAGTTATTTGACTTTATTCTTGTTGAAGTACCATAGAATACGTAACACTATGACATCAGTTGTCTAGGGATCATGAAACAATGCTAAAGGAGGAGTTTTTACTGGGGCCGCAACTATTATTAAATATGTGATCATGAACTGGGATTGTTAGCCTGATTTTGTTGGATTATGTGAACCCCTACTCCCCTTGCTTTCACAACAAAAAAATATCCTTATCTAAACTCATATTGTGAAGTGAAATAGGACACTTATGATTTTGATAATCTTGTCAAACTAATAGACAAAGATGCTTACAGTAAACACTCTTCTTTATTATTAATTAAGCCTCTACTGTATTGTATGAGAAGCCACATTGGTCAAGTGTTCTTGACTATGATCTGTTTCCATCAATAGTTTTAGCATATATGCTACTTGTCTATGCAAGGATGGGAAACTATATCTGTTTAATTCTAAGTGGAAGGTGCAAGTTAATACTTACATGACATGAATATAGTAGAACTTCTGTCTCGATGGAGGATTGTCTTGTCAAAATAAGTAAAATGGAACAAAATTTCTAAAGCATTGCATTCTCTTTCCGTTCCTCTAGGCTTTTGGCTACCAGATTGATGCTAGATTTTTGCATGTGGCGGTCTCACTTTAATACTGAAATCAGTCCCCCAGTTTTAAGGTTCTCACATTAGTTCCTGTTTAGAATACTTTTGGGGTGAATTTTGGGTTTTTCGCATTTCAATTATTTTCTTTTAAATTTGTTATTTCTGTTTAAGTCTCATTTTCATTGCAGAGTATATGCCTGGTGGAAGTCTCTACAGTTACTTGCATAAAAACCATAATAAATTGAAGCTTCCGCAGTTATTGAAGTTTGGAATAGATGTTTCCAGAGGAATGGAGTACTTGCATCAAAACAACATAATTCATAGGGATTTGAAGACAGCAAATTTGTTAATGGACAGTCACAATGTAAGGATTTTCTTTTAGACTAATTGAATCCAGATTACATATTTGTTTCTCCCTGGAGTATCTAATATGAAGTATGTTTAGATCAATCTTTCTTTAGTAATTAACACTTAGGCGCAGACTAAAGTTGTACAGAGAGTGGTAGAGGGATGGGTTATACCTTACAAATGGGAAAAGAATCAAACTATTTACTTCTAAAAATTTTGTGAACTTTTTTTAGGACAATTGTTTTTGTGAACGTATGGCTTGAGCACAGTAATGGGACTGAAATGATAAAGCTTCTTTGCAACTGCATTGTGTTCTCTAGTTTTTCCACCCTCTGCAGCTCTTATATCATTAAGCTCCTCGCATGATCAGTTACTGATCCTCATACTGCTCATTTCTCGGAATTTGGGGAGCCTTGGAAGATATGCTCGGCGATATGCATATTGCTGAAAGATATCAATCTTTTAGCTTCGCAGGAACCATTGATTGGAATGTCAATTTTCTGGTTGGAATTGGATTTTATTCAGTTTTTTATCTGTTCGTGCATTTAATCAGCTCTGGATAAGTGCTCTCATAATATGCTATTAAAATTGTTGGCCACGCATTGAGTTCAAGGTGCAAAATTAGAATTTTATCAAGTTCTCATAAACATTGTTGTTGATGATGTATGTGGCTCTGAAATGTTTGATTTGCTTGTCATGTTTCCCTTGTAATTTGATTGGACTCGGTTTGCATACATTTACTTATTTGTGTTTTTATGTTTATAAATATTTAAGTCTTAATTTATTTTTGTTCGTATATATGTCTGTTCAACTAAATAGGGTTAAGTTCAGGTGATAGGTTCAGCTTCTTAATATAACAGGAAAGATGTATTTTTTGTCTCAAGGTTGTCAAGGTGGCAGATTTTGGAGTTGCTCGGTTCCAGAATCAAGAGGGTGTAATGACAGCGGAGACTGGAACATACAGATGGATGGCACCTGAGGTTAGAATGTCTTAAATGCAATTATGCAATTTGAATCTTCAGTCATTGATTTGCAGCCTGTTGGTGACTTATGTTGCTTTGAACATTTATCGGATATGCCTCTTTATTTGGGCTGCTCCTTTGGTATTCTGCCTTTTTGTTCTTATTTTTATCTTGTAATTCCAACAATTAAATATAATATTGATGTACTAATGTTATGTTTTTGAAGTTCATATGCATAAAATTTAACTTCATGTGGTTTTTAGCATCTCTCTTTTCACTTTCACCGTGGTTGTCTCTTACATACAATTTCTCTGGTTCAAGGTTATAAACCATCAGCCATATGATCAAAAAGCAGATATATTCAGTTTTGCTATTGTCCTGTGGGAACTGATAACAGCCAAGGTATGAACTAATATTAAAAGCAGGGCTTTTGAGGGTGTACAAAAATTCAAGTTTAAAATATGAGTCCCACTCTTGTGAACCACAATTCTCACTTGGCAGTTTTACTGGTGTTGCAGGTGCCATATGATACCATGACTCCATTACAAGCTGCCTTGGGAGTAAGACAGGTAGGCGCTTTTAAAAATCAATTTAGCAATCTAGTTGAGAAATTCCACTTGAATATGTTACGTAGTTATCCAACTAGAGAGAGGTTTTTTTTATGTGCGCACTTGCTTCTTTTCTGGACAATTAGAGAGAACTGCAAGAAAATTATTTTAGGACCTACTACTAGCATTTAGCTGAACTATGATCTAGTGTAAATCGTAAGAAAAACAACTTAAAAATGTTCATGGAAATAAGTTCAACAAGAAAAGAAAAATTAGGAAATAAGAAATGGAAATTTTATCTGCTTCTAGAGTGATTTTTTCTCTTGGAATCTTCACTGGATGCGGCATTGTAATTGTGTTTTCTTGTTCAAATCTTCCTTTTGTTTAATGGATGCTTAATCCATATTTTAGGGGCTACGTCCAGATCTTCCTCAGGATGCACACCCAAAGCTATTGGACTTGATGAAGAGATGTTGGGAAACTACTCCATCCAATCGTCCATCCTTCTCTGAGATAACAGTTGAACTTGAAATGCTTCTCCAGGAAGTTCAGGTAAAGTTCTTTTTAACACCCCAATTACTGCCAGCACTTTGTAGGGTCTTATATAAAAAGTAATAAGTGAATATTTTTATTTTTATTTCAAAACACTTTTCGAGAAGAAAAATACCTACTTAAGTGGGGTGTATCACACTTAGACCTGTGCATGGTTCTTGCTACCCGTCCATGCCCTCCAATTGGACAGGTTTAGGTACTTAAATTTACTATGTCCGCATTTTTGCTGGCAGAGTTGGACCTTTTTTTTAGCTAAAGTTTCACATAGGTTGAAAACGTCCGGCTAGAGTCCGTTTAATTTCAATTCATAGGTTTAATTTGGATACTGAAATTCAACTGTTGGATGCATTTACGTCCAACGGCTATAAATGAGACAAAATGAGACACATTGTCGCTCTCCTATTTAAGGGTTTGGAGAGTGGAAATCCTTCCCTGCACCAAATGACCAAGTGGAAAATATTCTGAGTACATATCACACAATGTAGGGTTTTGAAATAATCTTTGTGGTGTAGGGAGGGATCTTGTTTTTTGAAAAAAATAAATAATTGTAGCAAATATAAGAATTGCGATTTAAATAATTCTATAAATCTAACAAGATGTCCACTTTCCAGGAAACTACGGATGCAGCAAACGACAGCTGAACTAACTGCAAAATACAGTATTCTAACCCTTACATTTTGACGATCCCTTTTTTGTTTGTTGTTGTTCCTTGAAAAATAGTTAACTAGAGTTTTATGTACAATCGAGGGAAAATGATTTTACCACGGCTGCAAGTACAATACTGAAGAAAAGGATCGACTCAAAGATTTCTACTTTTTCTTTTCTTTTGAAATTCCACAAATAGCAGCTTCTTGTAAAGAAATTCAGTTACTTTACGCTCTGTCGTAGAGCTTTTAAATAGCAATGTATGGTTTACATATATACACTTCTCTTCATTGTTAGAGTTTTAACATTTTTTTTTGTAGTTCCAATCATTGATTTTGAATTTGAATTTCCTATCTGTGTTAGAAATTTTCATATTTAAAATAGGCTATGTGGTGTGCTAATTTGGTGTAAGAGAGCAGAGTTTATATTGTTTATGACAGAATGTGGCTGCGGCGCCTGATTCAACTCACCACACTACCCGGTTCACATTTGAGCAGGTATCTACATTTTTAGATGCTGTCATTGTATGAAATAATTGGATGTACAATGACACTTTTGTCAGCTTTTGTCTTAAATTTTCTGTTGCTCGTCCTTTGGCAAAGACGTGGCTTTACAATATAAAAGTCTCCAGTTTGTTTTTTGTATTTCGTTCTCTTGAATGTTTCATAGTTGTAAAGATTGACTATTTGTTCTTTTTTTTTTGTTCTATATGTTGATTTTTTTGGATTAGGTAACATTATCTTTACCAAAAAAGATAAAGGAAAATGATCCAAAAGTAACAAGTGGGAGATAATAGAGCAAATATGCATTGTTAAGGGCATTTTCAATTAAACTTGTAGACATTAAAGTTAATGATATCGTGAGAATATATTTTTAGAGTTAGACATAAAATTTATGGTTGAAAAATAAGAGAACTTTATTTTGAATAAAATTACTTTTTAAAAATAGAAATGAGTTGGAAATGGCCTAACATAATTATCTGGCTTATATTGGAACGTAGCTTAGCTAGTTTTTGAAGAAGTTTCAGTAATTATTCAAATGAATCTCAGATTATTTTATGAAAACTTTTAAAAATAAATAAGTTTTTTTTATTGAATTTTCACGTAACTCCATAAGACGGAATAAAAGAAAAGAAAAATTTATACTATTTAGATACAATTTCGGATCAAGTATTTAAAATAAATAGGTAAAGAATAGCATCGCTGAATTGTCTTAAATTCAAATTTCATGTGGAGCTAAAAATGTCCATAAGTATTGATACAGGTTAAGCTAACAAGAATATGCTCATAGTCTCACCAGTTCAATAGTTTATTTTTGAACTGTATGGTAAAAACCTGTATGTACGTCATGTTATATAGATTCTACAGATTCTCTTACAATCAACGATACTATTCTTTTTCTCTGAAAAAGATTGATTACTTGTTTATTTAAATGAAAATCAGTTTAATATTTAAATCTTTCAACTGGATTGCATTGACTTGTATTTGTAGTAGCTAATTATAATTTAAAAAATTAACAACTCTATTGGCTTCTACCAAGGGAAGATAGATAATAATACTTGAAAACTCCAAATTATTGGAGCCAGTTCACAGATAGCGTGTTGAAGGGTCAACTAACAAAAAATATTAATAATTTCTACCATATTTCCAATTTTAGTAGAAATATGTTTGCAGATACAAATCCTATGGTTTACTTAATTGGGTTTACTTAATTTATTTGTGGGATTAATTTATTGTATATATGCACAGCTCAATCAAGTGTAGTTTTAGTTAACCTCAAGGAGTAGATGAGTTGTTAAGACGCTTTTTTAGCTTAAGTGAGGTTGCGGATTCGAACCGTAATTATGCATGCAGCCGTTTAAAATTTGGGGCCAGAGTTTGCCTCCCGCAAGGGACCTACACGGCTCGAGAGGAGATTTGTCTAAATGTGGAAAGTTTAAAGGTGTCGTCTCATAGTTGAGACCCGTTCGGGAAATTTCATGGATCCTATACCAAAAACAAAGTGTAGTTTTAGTTTGTTTGTTTTTTTTCCATAAAAAGAAATTCTTAAATATCAAAAATAAAAAATTAAATTAAATATCGTACATAATCTTTGTCGACCCGCATTATCCGTTCATAAAAGAGAAAATACGACACAGTGAAACAAATTATCAAACGATTGAATCTCAATTAAAGCATGATATACAATTAGATTACAAAATATAATACCTCAGAAAATTATTATTAATTGAACTTTTATTTCATAATTTAATATAATCAATAATAAATGTTGAATAAAAGTATCATATAGCCAATTCAATAGAATTCGATTGATATTGAAATTATATATTTCTAGTAAAGTTTTGAATTCGATCTTCTAATAAAAAATTACAAATGCGTGTTTTATGTAAGTCCACTTGTACACATAATATTGAAGATCTAGAATAAAATTGGAAGTTAGCTAACAACTCTATATTAAATTATATTTACTATTAATCTAATATAACTAGTCGTGTATCCACAGTAACATGAAATAACATTTAATATAAATTTTTAAATATTAATTTGTAAGTTTATTATTAATAGTTTTAGTTTAACAACACGTGACTGTATATTACAATGTCCATGCACTACAACAAAAACAACTTTTTGTGACATACTTATAATAACATTTTTGACATATGTCATCCTAAATAATAAAAAGCTGTTTAAGTGGTATTTTAAGAAATGACACTGTATTGTCATTAGAATCAGCACATATGTTTATTTTATTATGTATTAATTATACTTCATAAGTATTATTATAATACTACTCCCTAGTCTTGCACGTCAGTGGCAAGTTTTGGTCTTGCACTTTAGTGGCAAGTTTTGGTCTTGTGCCTACGGCGACAAGTGGCGGTTGTCTTCTTTTTATTTGGATTCTACATAGTCAGTGGAGAAAATCTGTTGGAGGTAGTAAAGTTAGTGGGATCAAGTTTCTGTTATTGGCTGAGCAGGAGTGTCTTTGAGAGGATTTGGCCGTCAGTTGTGGGTGTGGGTGTTGATTTGTCCCCCATTTTGGTTGGTTTTATTGGTTTTCTCTCAGCCAATACATACTTATTACCAAGTTCATGTACATTACTTAAGTTTTTTTAGTGTATTGTTACCGAGAAATTTTGTTTTAAGTATTACGATAATCCGGTGTCAAAGGAATGGCTTCCTTACGGATCGTACATGAGGTATGTAGTGAAGAAGGATATGGGTTTGGCGTCGAATAAGTGGCTGAGGGGAACAATTGCAGATAGTCCTTCTAGGGCTGAAGTGGAGGAAGAAGATGCTGATATGGCTAATTTAAATGGTCAGATTGCTAAAAATCTGGTCATTGACAAATCTAATCAAAATTTCAATTTTAAAAAGGAAGGAGGGATAAGAAAGGGCCCTGATTTGTCTCTAACTAATGCGTTGATTATGGGAGATCCGAAGCTGGGAAGATTTTCTACATCACAGGTTGGCAATATTTCCAATTCTGTTGGAACGTGTGATGAGGTGGCATTTAAACCAAAAAGAAAAATTAGTTGTATGGAGTTGCTTAGTGGGGAAGTAGAGTTTGGGCCCAATTTTCATCAATCTGATTTTTCAGGACAGAAGAAGGTTGGTCTCGGCTGTGTTATTCGCAATTGCTATGGAGATATGCTTCAGGCCAGAGGTTGTAGTTTTACTGCTGCTTATTCCCCTCATATGGCTGAACTTATGAGTATCTGTGAGGCTCTTTCGTGGATCAAATATTGTAGCAATGTGATTATAGAGTCGGACGCCATGAATGTGGTTTCGGAATTGCGAAGTGCGGATTTAGTAGATATGGATTGGATGCTCTAGTGGGTGCTTAGAGCTTGTGAAGCAATTAGATAATTTTTCTTTTATTTTTGTAAGGCGATCTGCGAATCGAGTATCGCATGCTTTAGCCCAACATGCTCGTTCCTTGTCAGGTCATCGGGAATAGTTTTCGGATTACCCTGAATTTCTTACATCTGTAATTGCTTCAGATTGATTTATGATATTAGATGATTCTCAAAAAAAAAAAAGAAATGACACTAAAAATACATTTTTACTTTAATATCTTTTTAGCTGTTGAAGATAAAAATTTTATCACTATTTAATTTAAATTTTAATTTTAACTTTCAGCCTAATTTTTCTCCACGTTCTTCATCAATCATCAATAAAACCAACCACTAACTCCTCAGTTATCTCTTTATTATCGCAAATATTTTTCATTAATAGCATCAAGATACTAAAGGTTAAGTGCATCTGAACTCTCAATCCCACTGGGAATCTTTTCGTTACTCAAGTTTAAACCGATCACACGGCGAAGAGCGCCGTCGCACCTTGCTCCAGCCCAATTGCAACAATCTGCAGTAGAAGTCCAGCGCAATAATCTTGTGGATGTAAATGGATCAAATTTTAAGCTATTGAGGAACTGGAGTACTAACAACAATTGCTCATCGCTCCGGCATAAGCCAGAAACAAGAGAAGTTACATGGAATGGAAGAGCAGTATGGAAGAAAACCATATTAAGAATGGATTTTCCTTCATTTGCAGAAGATTAGGAGACGCTCATGTTACTGAAGTTTGGAAGAGGTGATTGGTCTGATATTTAGGTGGCACTGCAGGTCAAGAACAATTGATGCGGTAGTCGGATCTAAAATTGCAGAATTCCCCCTGTGTCAAATTCAAATGGTTGTCCTTATTAGGTTATTGATT